>NC_140257.1:4087625-4107625 GCF_949987555.1 Borostomias antarcticus | reverse complement strand
TGCCCAACCTGTCTACATGTGTTTTGTGGACTTGAAGAAGGCTTACGACCGGGTCCCTCGAGAGGTCTTGTGGAGGGTTATACAGGAGTTTGGGGTGAGGGGGTCCCTACTTAGGGCCATCCAATCCCTGTACACCCAGAGTGAGAGCTGTGTCCGGGTCCTCGGCAGTAAGTCGTCTTCCTTTCCGGTGGGGGTTGGCCTCCACCAGGGCTGCGCTTTGTCACCAATCCAATTTTCATGGACAGGATATCGAGGCGTAGCCGTGGGGAGGTGGGTTTGCAGTTCGGTGAGCTGGGGATCACGTCGCTGCTATTTGCAGATGATGTGGTCTTGATGGCATCATCTGCCTGCGACCTCCAGCACTCTCTGGATAGGTTCACAACTGAGTGTGAAGCGGCTGGGATGAGAATAAGCACTTCTAAATCTGAGGCCATGGTTCTCAGCAGGAAACCGGTGGCCTGTCCGCTCCGAGTAGGATATGAGTCATTACCCCAAGTGAAGGAGTTCAAGTATCTGGGGGTCTTGTTCACGAGTGAGGGAACCATGGAGAGGGAGTTTGGCCGGAGAATCGGAGCAGCTGGTGCGGTTCTGCAGTCGCTTTACCGCACTGTTGTGACGAAAAGAGAGCTGAGCCAAAAGGCAAAGCTCTCGATCTACCGGTCTATCTTCGTCCCCACCCTCACCTATGGTCATGAAGGATGGGTCATGACCGAAAGAACGAGATCACGGATACAAGCGGCCGAAATGAAGTTTTCTCCGGAGGGTGGCTGGGGTCTCCCTGAGAGATCGGGTGAGAAGTTCAGTCATCCGGGAGAGACTCGGAGTAGAGCCGCTGCTCCTTTGCGTCGAAAGGAGCCAGTTGAGGTGGTTCGGGCATCTAGTGAGGATGCCTCCTGGGCGCCTTCCTAGGGAGGTGTTCCAGGCGTGTCTGGCTGGGAGGAGGCCGCGGGGTAGACCCAGGACTAGGTGTCGGGACTACATCTCTGCACTGGCCTGTGAGCGGCTAAAGATTCCCCAGGCAGAGCTGGTTGATGCTGCCAGGGAAAGGGATGTCTGGGGCCCCCTGCTGGAACTGCTGCCTCCGCGACCCGACCCCGGATAAGCGGATGAAGATGGATGGATGTTGCTGTGTCATGTTGTTGTGTTCTGTTAAGTCATGTTGCTGTGTTTTCCTGTCATGTTGCTGTGTATTCCTGTTTCATGTTGCTGTGTTGCGCTGTCATGGTTCTGTGTTTTCCTGTGTCATGGTGCTGTTTTCCTGTGTCATGCTGCTGTGTTCCTGTGTCATGCTGCTGTGTTGTGCTGTGTCATGGTGCTGTGTTTTCCTGAGTCATGGTGCTGAGTTTTCCTGTGCTGTAGATCGTTGGCAGCAGGGGGCCGATAGAGATCAACCCCAGAGATACGATGGCCAAGGAGTCCAGCATCATGGGAGTAGCGCTGTTCTTCGCTACGCCGGTAAGAACCTGGTGGACTTTGACTATTCCACTATTCAGACATGTCATTAGACTCCATAGAGCCGAGCATGTAGTCTAGATTAGATTAGATTAGATTAGATCTTTATTGTCCCACAGGGGGAAACTCTTTTCCCAGAACTGGATACATTAATCAGATGACAGAAAATATCACACAGTGATACAGAAAACAGCCCCTACGAAGGACAACATCACTCAATGACAACACCATACTGTGCAATGACACAAAAACACAACACCATACTGTGCAATGACACAAAAACACAACACCATACTGAGCAATGACACAAAAACACAACACCATACTGCGCAATGACACAAAAACACAACACCATACTGTGCAATGACACAAAAACACAACACCATACTGCGCAATGACACAAAAACACAACACCATACTGTGCAATGACACAAAAACACAACACCATACTGTGCAATGACACAAAAACACAACACCATACTGTGCAATGACACAAAAACACAACACCATACTGCGCAATGACACAAAAACACAACACCATACTGCGCAATGACACAAAAACACAACACCAAACTGCGCAATGACACAAAAACACAACACCATACTGCGCAATGACACAAAAACACAACACCATACTGAGCAATGACACAAAAACACAACACCATACTGAGCAATGACACAAAAACACAACACCATACTGTGCAATGACACAAAAAAACAACACCATACTGCGCAATGACACAAAAAGACAACACCATACTGCGCAATGACACAAAAAGACAACACCATACTGCGCAATGACACAAAAAAACAACACCATACTGCGCAATGACACAAAAAAACAACACCATACTGCGCAATGACACAAAAACACAACACCATACTGTGCAATGACACAAAAACACAACACCAAACTGCGCAATGACACAAAAACACAACACCATACTGCGCAATGACACAAAAACACAACACCATACTGCGCAATGACACAAAAAAACAACACCATACTGCGCAATGACACAAAAAGACAACACCATACTGCGCAATGACACAAAAAAACAACACCATACTGCGCAATGACACAAAAAGACAACACCATACTATGCATTGACAGACACCATACAGTTACACACATCCTGACAGACACCTTACAGGACAGCTACACACCACGGTTAACAACCTTACAGGACAGCTACACACACACACACACACACACACACACACCACGGTTAACAACCTTACAGGACAGCTACACACACACACACACACACCACGGTTAACAACCTTACAGGACAGCTACACACACACACACCACGGTTAACAACCTTACAGGACAGCTACACACACACACACCACGGTTAACAACCTTACAGGACAGCTACACACACACACACCACGGTTAACAACCTTACAGGACAGCTACACACACACACACCACGGTTAACAACCTTACAGGACAGCTACACACACACACACCACGGTTAACAACCTTACAGGACAGCTTCACACACACACACCACGGTTAACAACCTTACAGGACAGCTACACACACACACACACACACACACACACCACGGTTAACAACCTTACAGGACAGCTATACGAACACACACACACACACACACACCCCGGTTAGCAGTCAGCCCGGCCGGCTGTTTAAGGCAGCGATGGCTGCAGGGATCAGACTCTTACTGAAGCAGGTCCTTCTGCACCTGAGTGTCCTGTACCTGTGTTCAGAGGGGAGTGTTGAGTGGTGACTGGGTGGGTTAGTGTCCTGTGTTCAGAGGGGAGTGTTGAGTGGTGACTGGGTGGGTTAGTGTCCTGTGTTCAGAGGGGAGTGTTGAGTGGTGACTGGGTGGGTTAGTGTCCTGTGTTCAGAGGGGAGTGTTGAGTGGTGACTGGGTGGGTTAGTGTCCTGTGTTCAGAGGGGAGTGTTGAGTGGTGACTGGGTGGGTTAGTGTCCTGTGTTCAGAGAGGAGTGTTGAGTGGTGACTGGGTGGGTTAGTGTCCTGTGTTCAGAGGGGAGTGTTGAGTGGTGACTGGGTGGGTTAGTGTTCTGTGTTCAGAGGGGAGTGTTGAGTGGTGACTGGGTGGGTTAGGGTCCTGTGTTCAGAGGGGAGTGTTGAGTGGTGACTGGGTGGGTTAGTGTCCTGTGTTCAGAGGGGAGTGTTGAGTGGTGACTGGGTGGGTTAGTGTCCTGTGTTCAGAGGGGAGTGTTGAGTGGTGACTGGGTGGGTTAGTGTCCTGTGTTCAGAGGGGAGTGTTGAGTGGTGACTGGGTGGGTTAGTGTCCTGTGTTCAGAGGGGAGTGTTGAGTGGTGAATGGGTGGGTTAGTGTTCTGTGTTATTGTGGTTGTAATGTGTGCTCTGGCCTTGGTGTGTAGTTCTGAGAGGCGGGGTGTGGGGAGGAGTATCACATTCCACTCAGCACCTCCTCCCCATTCACTACCTCTCTCTCTCTCTCCCTCCTCTCTCTCTCCCTCCTGTCTCTCTCGCTCTCTCTCTCCCTCTACTCTTTCTCTCTCTCCCTCCTCTCTCTCTCTCCCTCCTCTCTTTCTCTCTCCCTCCTCTCTCTCTCTCCCTCCTCTCTCTCTCCCTCCTCTCTCTCTCCCTCCTTTTCCTCTCTCTCTCTCTCTCCCTCCTCTCTCTCTCGCTCTCTCTCTCCCTCCCTCTATCCCTCCTCTCTCTCCCTCTCTCTCTCTCTCCCCCTCTCTCTCTCTCTCTCTCTCTCTCTCTCTCTCTCCCTCCCTCCCTCCCTCCCTCCCTCTCTCTCTCTCTCTCTCCCTCCTCTCTCTCTCTCTCTCCCTCCTCTCTCTCTCTCTCTCTCTCTCTCTCAGGAGAAGGCGGAGTGTGTGGCGGCGTTGTTCTCAGGGATGGATGCTGGTTGGCTGAGGCCGTCCGTGGGGCAGCAGTACACCCTGGAGGCCGCCGCCCAGGCCCACCATGACATCATCAACTGCCCCGGGGCTTCTGGGAAGATGGTGTTAACCATGTGACCAACCCCCTCATACACAGGTCAAAGGTCACTAACGGACAAGACAGGAAGTCAAGTGGGAAGCATGCCCTCAGTTTGACCTCTTGCCACGTTTAAAGATTGGTATTATAAAAGTTGACATTACTGAAGGAAAGGAGGAGTAATCCCAAACATTTTATAGATTATGGATTTAAATCTGCAAGAAGAATACTCAACTATAATAAATTATTAATGTAGTAATACTGAGTCTTTGGATTTTATTTACATTTTAATTTGGAAAATTAAAAAAAATAATTTTTCATATCCAGTTCAGATTAGTAATAGTGTATTAATCACATGACACAACATCCACAGGCAGTGGTAGCGATTCTTTAATCGTTCTTTTAAAGTCTTTGATGGTCCCTCCTGTCTGCGGTCCATGCCGCCTGTCTGTGAGGAGGTCAGAGGTCAAGAGAAGCAGCGCTGAACCACCAGGCCGGCTCAGGTGACCGAGCGTCCCACTGAGCATGCCCAGAGCCCTGGTAACCCACTGAGCATGCCCAGAGCCCTGGTAACCCACTGAGCATGCCCAGAGCCCTGGTAACCCAACCCAGCGCGACGGGCAGCACAGCCTCTACTGTTAGACAGTAACACTCATACTGTGCTAGAAACCTTCTAATAGACTATTCACTCACCTGCTCTACACAGCATCCAGTCTTAGAGCGACTATTACTACACTATTTCCAGTGGCTTAGGTCTCTTATCTGTGCTATGCTACTCTTAGTGTTACTCTTAGTCTGTAGAAGCCTAGCACTGGCTAGCTAAGCTGCAGCATGCTACAGAGAAGCCTCAATTATGGAATTACAATGGAATCCCCCTTTATTGGACTGGTGGTCTGAACCTGGATTTGACTATTAATGGATTCATCTGCAAGTGGATCGTACCATTGTCCCTGGAAGGAGGACGTCATCAATGTGAAGGGAGGCTCAGAGGTGAAGTGGTGTTCACTATCCAGGGTGTGTTTTTGTGTTGCTGTGGATGGAGTGCGTTGTTGTGCGTTGTTGTGTAGTGTGGCCTGTTGTCGTGTACGTTACTACACACAACACAGAAAGGGACTGACTCAATTACGGTGTTACAGACAGTCATTCGGTCGAGGGTCAGGTGAGTTAAGCTGTGTGTGTGTGTGTGTGTGTGTGTGTGTGTGTGTGTGTGTGTGTGTGTGTGTGTAGGGGTCAGGGTCATTAGGAGAGGAGACACACAGATTAGTGTTGCTGTACCACCTAAAGAGTCATGACCACGACCAGAGTGTATCGAGACCAAGTGACACGATAAAACGTGCAACATGCAAACCAAACCACTCCTCAAACTGATCTGACAAGTTAGGAGTTGCATTTGAGGCGGGAGGTTTACATCCGATCACAGTAGTGATGTTAACGAATGAGACAAGGCACAGGCTGTTGAGTGATAATCCCTCAGGTAGGATCTTGACCGGTCTGGAAATAAAATCCACAGTCCGCTTTGTCTTGAGACCAGTCTGGAGACCAAGACTGACCTTGAGTACCACAACACTACTAGAGATACCACACTACTAGAGATACCACACAACTAGAGATACCACACTACTAGAGATATCACACTACTAGAGATACCACACTACTAGAGATACCACAACACTACTAGAGATACCACACTACTAGAGATACCACAACACTACTAGAGATACCACACTACTAGATACCACACTACTAGAGATACCACACTACTAGAGATACCACACTACTAGATACCACACTACTAGAGATATCACACTACTAGAGATACCACACTACTAGAGATACCACACTACTAGAGATATCACACTACTAGAGATACCACACTACTAGAGATATCACACTACTAGAGATACCACACTACTAGAGATACCACACTACTAGAGATACCACACTACTAGAGATATCACACTACTAGAGATACCACACTACTAGATATACCACACTACTAGAGATACCACAACACTACTAGAGATACCACACTACTAGAGATACCACACTACTAGAGATACCACACTACTAGAGATACCACAACACTACTAGAGATACCACACTACTAGAGATACCACACTACTAGAGATATCACACTACTAGAGATACCACACTACTAGATATACCACACTACTAGAGATACCACAACACTACTAGAGATACCACACTACTAGAGATATCACATTACTAGAGATACCACACTACTAGAGATACAACACTACTAGATATATCACACTACTAGAGATATCACACTACTAGAGATACCACACTACTAGATACCACACTACTAGAGATACCACACTACTAGAGATACCACATTACTAGAGATACCACACTACTAGAGATACCACACTACTAGAGATACCACACTACTAGAGATACCACAACACTACTAGAGATACCACACTACTAGAGATACCACACTACTAGAGATACCACACTACTAGATACCACACTACTAGAGATACCACACTACTAGAGATACCACACTACTAGATACCACACTACTAGATATACCACACTACTAGAGATACCACACTACTAGAGATAACACACTACTAGAGATACCACACTACTAGATACCACACTACTAGATATACCACACTACTAGAGATACCACACTACTAGAGATACAACACTACTAGAGATACCACAACACTACTAGATATACCACACTACTAGAGATACCACACTACTAGAGATACCTCACTACTAGAGATACCACACTACTAGAGATACCACACTACTAGAGAGATACCACACTACTAGAGATACCACACTACTAGAGATATCACACTACTAGAGATACCACACTACTAGAGATACCACAACACTACTAGATATACCACACTACTAGAGATACCACACTACTAGAGATGCCACACTACTAGAGATACCACACTACTAGAGATATCACACTACTAGAGATACCACACTACTAGAGATACCACTAGAGATACCACACTACTAGATATATCATACTACTAGAGATACCTCACTACTAGAGATACCACACTACTAGAGATACCACACTACTAGAGATACCACACTACTAGATACCACACTACTAGAGATACCACACTACTAGAGATATCACACTACTAGATACCACACTACTAGAGATACAACACTACTAGAGATACCACTAGAGATACCACACTACTAGATATATCATACTACTAGAGATACCTCACTACTAGAGATACCACACTACTAGAGATACCACACTACTAGAGATACCACACTACTAGATACCACACTACTAGAGATACCACACTACTAGAGATACCACACTACTAGAGATATCACACTACTAGAGATACCACACTACTAGAGATACCACACTACTAGAGATACCACACTACTAGATACCACACTACTAGAGATACCACACTACTAGAGATACCACACTACTAGATACCACACTACTAGAGATATCACACTACTAGAGATACCACACTACTAGAGATACCACGCTACTAGATACCACACTACTAGAGATACCACACTACTAGAGATACCACACTACTAGATATCACACTACTAGAGATACCACACTACTAGAGATACCACACTACTAGAGATACCACACTACTAGATATCACACTACTAGAGATACCACACTACTAGAGATATCACACTACTAGAGATACCACACTACTAGAGATACCACACTACTAGATACCACACTACTAGAGATATCACACTACTAGAGATACCACACTACTAGAGCTACCACGCTACTAGATACCACACTACTAGAGATACCACACTACTAGAGATACCACACTACTAGAGATACCACACTACTAGAGATACCACACTACTAGATATCACACTACTAGAGATACCACACTACTAGAGATATCACACTACTAGAGATACCACACTACTAGAGATACCACACTACTAGATACCACACTACTAGAGATACCACACTACTAGAGATACCACACTACTAGATACCACACTACTAGAGATATCACACTACTAGAGATACCACACTACTAGAGATATCACACTACTAGAGATATCACACTACTAGAGATACCACCCTTCTAGAGATACCACACTACTAGATACCACACTACTAGAGATACCACACTACTAGAGATACCACAACACTACTAGAGATACAACACTACTAGAGATACCACACTACTAGAGATACCACACTACTAGAGATACAACACTACTAGAGATACCACACTACTAGAGATACCACACTACTAGATATACCACACTACTAGAGATACCACACTACTAGAGATGCCACACTACTAGATATACCACACTACTAGAGATACCTCACTACTAGAGATACCACACTACTAGAGATATCACACTACTAGAGATACCACACTACTAGAGATACCACACTACTAGATACCACACTACTAGATATACCACACTACTAGAGATATCACACTACTAGAGATACCACACTACTAGAGATATCACACTACTAGAGATACCACACTACTAGAGATACCACACTACTAGAGATACCACACTACTAGATACCACAGTACTAGATACCACACTACTAGAGATACCACACTACTAGATACCACACTACTAGATACCACACTACTAGAGATATCACACTACTAGATACCACACTACTAGAGATACCACACTACTAGAGATATCACACTACTAGAGATACCACACTACTAGAGATATCACACTACTAGAGATACCACACTACTAGAGATACCACACTACTAGATATACCACACTACTAGAGATACCACACTACTAGAGATACCACACTACTAGATACCACACTACTAGATACCACACTACTAGAGATACCACACTACTAGATACCACACTACTAGATACCACACTACTAGAGATATCACACTACTAGATACCACACTACTAGAGATACCACACTACTAGAGATACCACACTACTAGAGATATCACACTACTAGATACCACACTACTAGAGATACCACACTACTAGAGATACCACACTACTAGATATACCACACTACTAGAGATACCACACTTCTAGAGATACCACACTACTAGAGATACCACACTACTAGAGATACCACACTACTAGAGATATCACACTACTTGAGATACCACATTACTAGAGATACCACACTACTAGAGATATCACACTACTAGATATACCACACTACTAGAGATACCACACTACTAGAGATATCACACTACTAGAGATACCACACTACTAGAGATACCACACTACTAGAGATACCACACTACTAGAGATATCACACTACTAGATACCACACTACTAGAGATATCACACTACTAGAGATACCACACTACTAGAGATATCACACTACTAGAGATACCACACTACTAGAGATATCACACTACTAGAGATACCACACTACTAGAGATACCACTCAAAGAGATACCACACTACTAGAGATATCACACTACTAGAGATATCACACTACTAGAGATACCACACTACTAGAGATATCACACTACTAGAGATACCACACTACTAGAGATACCACACTACTAGATATACCACACTACTAGATACCACACTACTAGAGATACCACACTACTAGAGATACCACACTACTAGAGATACCACTCAAAGAGATACCACACTACTAGAGATATCACACTACTAGAGATACCACACTACTAGATATACCACACTACTAGAGATAACACACTACTAGAGATATCACACTACTAGAGATACCACACTACTAGAGATATCACACTACTAGAGATACCACACTACTAGAGATACCACACTACTAGATACCACACTACTAGATACCACACTACTAGAGATACCACCCTACTAGAGATATCACACTACTAGAGATACCACACTACTAGAGATACCACACTACTAGAGATATCACACTACTAGAGATGCCACACTACTAGAGATACCACACTACTAGAGATACCACACTACTAGAGATATCACACTACTAGAGATACCACACTACTAGAGATATCACACTACTAGAGATACCACACTACTAGAGATATCACACTACTAGAGATACCACACTACTAGAGATACCACACTACTAGATACCACTCAAAGAGATACCAGTCAGTCACCTGAGAAGCTCTCCTGTCAGTTCCCCCCTACCTGGTCACTCTATACACATGACAGCTGTTGCCATACCTGCTGTGACTCACACACACACACACACACACACACACACACACACACACACACACACACACACACACACACACGGATAACAGTAGACTCCGGGGGAGGTACAGTCATTGAAGCATCATGCATGTTTTATCACTCGAACCTCAGACCGCCTCCATCACACAGACCACTGCTCTGTCTCCCAGCAACACAACCAACTACACACACACACACAACTAACTAGACACACACAAACACACAACCAACTAGACACACACACACACACAACTAACTAGACACACACAAACACACAACCAACTAGACACACACAACACACAACCAACTAGAAACACTCACAAACACACAACCAACTAGACACACACAAACACACAACCAACTAGACACACGCACAAACACACAACCAACTAGACACACACACAAACACACAACCAACTAGACACACACAAACACACAACCAACTAGACACGCACAAACACACAACCAACTAGACACACGCACAAACACACAACCAACTAGACACACGCACAAACACACAACCAACTAGACACGCACAAACACACAACCAACTAGACACACACAAACACACAACCAACTAGACACACGCACAAACACACAACCAACTAGACACACACAAACACACAACCAACTAGACACACACAAACACACAACCAACTAGACACGCACAAACACACAACCAACTAGACACATACAAACACACAACCAACTAGACACGCGCACAAACACACAACCAACTAGACACACACAAACACACAACCAACTAGACACACACACAAACACACAACCAACTAGGCACGCACAAACACACAACCAACTAGACACGCACAAACACACAACCAACTAGACACGCACAAACACACAACCAACTAGACACACGCACAAACACACAACCAACTAGACACACACAAACACACAACCAACTAGACACACGCACAAACACACAACCAACTAGACACACGCACAAACACACAACCAACTACACACACACACAAACACACAACCAACTAGACACACAAACACACAACCAACTAGACACACACAAACACACAACCAACTAGACACACACAAACACACAACCAACTAGACACACGCACAAACACACAACCAACTACACACACACACAAACACACAACCAACTAGACACACAAACACACAACCAACTAGACACACACAAACACACAACCAACTAGACACACACAAACACACAACCAACTAGACACGCACAAACACACACAGACAGACAGACGTTTCCCGCCTTCCAGGAAAGGAGTGCAGCTTTGTGAAGAGGAGGAGGATGAAGATGAGGATGAGTCCGGTGGGAGCAGGGTGGGCCGTATGGAGGACCGTTCCGCCCGCCCTGTAACGCACCATGAGAAGTAAGAGCTGTGTAGAGAACAACATTGAAAACACTAGTTATACGCTAAGTTCCCAACATACACAATATTCTTTGAGAACAACTGCCTGTCTTTCTCTCCCTCCCTCCCTCTCTCTCTCTCTTTCTCTCTCTTTCCCTCTCTCTCTCTCCCCCATCTCTCTCACTCTCTTTGTCTCTCTTTCCCTCTCTCTTTCCCTCTCTCTCTCTTTCCCTCTCCCTCTTTCTCTCTCTCTCGCTTTCTCTCTCTCTCTCTTTCTCATTTCTCACTCTATTTCTCTCTCTTTCCCTCTCTCTCTCTCTCTCTCTCTATCTCTCCATGGTAATATTCCATTCCAGGTGTCCTCCTGATGCTGCTGCTGTCAATCACACGAGCCCAGCGCTGGCCCCGCCTCCTCTCATGCCCCGCCTCCTGTGTGGTGTGTTCTGAACACGCCCTCATCTGCCACCAGCTCTCCAACATCATTGGTGGGTTTCGTAGCTCAAACCGACTCCACTGCTGATTGGGTGGGACTTGTCCTTTTTCACCATTGGGCCAGACATGCTCACCCAGGCTGTTCCGAATTGCATACTTACACCAGAACGTACTACAGCTGCCTCTAGAAAGTATGTACTTCGCACGCAGTACGCATCCAATTGGGACATACTACCTTGTCATAACATTGCGCCTTGAAATTTGACCACATCTGTCACAGTTCATAAAGCGACATTCGTCCACAGCTGGGATTCATCAAAACGCCTCTGGCGCGACTCGGACATACAGTCATGTCCTCAGCGCACAGGATTGTGGGTCAGAATAGCCAGAAAAATCAGCTGGCTTGCATACTGCAAAATACACCCAGATGTAGTAGGACATCCTGGTATTTTTGCCGTTCTGCATCCATACTACATACTTTTTTGGCGTACTATATAGTAACTATATAGTATGCAATTCGGAACGCAGCCCCAATCTTTTTTCAAAGCTTTTGAAAGGATGACAGATGGTGTTTGACCCTAATATGGTCCTTCCTCCCTCTGCGGCCCTCCAGAGGCCCCAGACTCCACCCAGGCCCTGATGCTGACCGACGGCTCCATCTCCTCCGTGGACCAACGCTCGCTCTCCCACCTGGCCAACCTGACCGTGCTGGACCTGAGCCACAACGCCATCGTGACCGTCTCCCACCTGGCCTTCGGGAACCTGAGCCTGCTCCACACCCTGCTGCTGGACCACAACCGGCTGACCAACCAGGCCCTGGGAGGGGGCGCCATCTCTGACCTAGCCCGCCTGGAGGTGCTCGACCTGGGGAGCAACGACCTCACACAGGTGGGCGGACGGGGGAGGACTGGAGGATCCAGGTCTTTATCAGATACATTTTCAGATGATGACGTACTCAGATCTGTGTGAGGAACCATACTGGCACAGAGCAGCTTGCTATAGTGTTCACATATCTTGACTCTCTCCAGGTAAACGGCTCGTGGTTCCAGGGCACTAGGACCCTGAGGATACTGCGGCTGGAGGGGAACTTGCTGAGCAGTCTGGAGGATGACACCTTCTCCCAGGTGGACCTAAGGGGGCTGGAGACCCTCGACCTCTCCCACAACCTGCTGTCACACCTGGGGAGGGGCAGGTGAGGACGGAGGACACTTTGTCTTTTGATTGATTGATGGATGGAATCACTGGTGGGTTGTTTGATTGGTTGATCAATGGTTTCATTGATTAATGGATTGGTTCTTTGGTTAATTTGATGATATCGATTCATCAGTTGGTTTTTGATTGATTGGTTGATTGATAGATTGATCGTCTGACTGATCAATCAATGTAAATACCAGTTTCCATGGGCTGGTGTCTCTGCGGAGTCTGGACCTGTCGGGGAACCGTCTGCGTTCGGTGCCGGCCCAGACCTTCTCCTACCTCTCCTGGCTCGGAAGCCTCAACCTGGACCTCAACACCTGGAACTGCACCTGTGAACTCCGCCAGCTGGCCACCTTCCTCTCCAGCTACATGCAGGCTCCGGATAAGGTCAACCACAGCTAGAGGGTTCTGTTTGAAGAGCACCTGCTGCTCCAAGATCAGCAAGATCTTAATCTTGGGTTGTGCCCCAAAATTACACAAAATCATCCATCCATCCATCCATCCATCCATCCATCCATCCATCCATCCATCCATCCATCCATCCATCAATCCATCCACCATCCATCCATCCATCCATCCATCCACCATCCATCCATCCATCCATCCATCAACACTGAATCTGTATCACTCTGAGAGTAGCCTAAGAGTAGATTAAGAGTATCCTGAGAGTAGCCTGAGAGTAGATTAAGAGTATCCTAAGAGTAGCCTGAGAGTAGCCTGAGAGTAGCCTCAGAGTAGCCTGAGAGTAGCCTGAGAATAGTCTAAGAGTAGCCTAAGAGTAGCCTGAGAGTAGCCTGAGAGTAGCCTGAGAGAAGCCTGAGAGTAGCCTAAGAGTAGCCTAAGAGTAGCCTAAGAGTAGCCTGAGAGTAGCCTGAGAGTAGCCTAAGAGTAGCCTGAGAGTAGCCTGAGAGTAGCCTAAGAGTAGCCTAAGAGTAGCCTAAGAGTAGCCTAAGAGTAGCCTGAGAGTAGCCTGAGAGTAGCCTGAGAGTAGCCTAAGAGTAGCCTGAGAGTAGCCTGAGAGTAGCCTGAGAGTAGCCTAAGAGTAGCCTAAGAGTAGCCTGAGAGTAGCCTGAGAGTAGCCTGAGAGTAGCCTAAGAGTAGCCTAAGAGTTGCCTTAGAGTAGCCTGAGAGTAGCCTGAGAGTAGCCTGAGAGTAGTCTAATACCCCGTTGTTATGTCCGTGTCCCAGCTGCTGTATAACGCTGGGAGGCTGGTGTGTGTGAGCGCTGACAACCCTGCAGTGACCAGAGTGCTGGACCTGACCGAGGCCAACTGTGTCCCGCCAAACCAGAACCAGAACCAGAACATTATGGTCCAGTTGGAGGCCAGGAGCTCCATCTCCGCCCAGCACTACGTCAGAGACCTGGCCATCGCCGCCGCCGCCTGCTTCTCTGGTGAGACCGCCCACAACCGAGACAGATTCCGCTGGAGGCTAGTGCCACCATCTGGACAGGAGTGGAATGGATTTACAGATGAGCATTGACTGTAGTAGGGGTAGGACCCATGTCCAAACCCCCATTGCTCTTTGTAAAGTGCATTGTATGAAATGCGCTATACAAAAACAATTGATTTGATTTAGTTGCATTATGTTACAGCGGCAAAGCTCTCGATCTATCGGTCTATCTTCGTCCCCACCCTCACCTATGGTCATGAAGGATGGGTCATGACCGAAAGAACGAGATCACAGATACAAGCGGCCAAAATGAGTTTTCTCCGGAGGGTGGCTGGGGTCTCCCTGAGAGATCGGGTGAGAAGTTCAGTCATCCGGGAGAGACTCGGAGTAGAGTTGCTGCTCCTTTGCGTCGAAAGGAGCCAGTTGAGGTGGTTCGGGCATCTAGTGAGGATGACTCCTGGGCGCCTCCCTAGGGAGGTGTTCCAGGCGTGTCTGGCTGGGAGGAGGCAGTGGGGTAGACCCAGGACTAGATGGCGGGACTACATCTCCGCACTGGCCTGGGAGCGGCTAAAGATTCCCCAGGCAGAGCTGGTTGATGCTGCCAGGGAAAGGGATGTCTGGGGCCCCTTGCTGGAACTGCTGCCTCCGCGACCCGACCCCGGATAAGCGGATGAAGATGGATGGATGGATGTTACCGTGTCCTACTGCTGAATTCTGCTGTGTATTTATTGTGTTCTACTGTGGTAGTTTGATTGTTTATTGTGTTCTACTGTTATCTACCGTACTGCCAGGTGGAGTTGGCCTGATTCTGCTGGTGCTGTTGGTGTTATTCCGCAAAGGCGTCCTGATGAGGTCACCGAAGGGCGGTGCCAAGAAGGAAAAGGGGGCGGAGCCTGGACAAACTGTCACTCAACGCGATGTGGGCGGAACGAAGGAAGGATTGGACACCAAACTCATGCTGGCCAATAGCAACCACCCACAGGGAAACCACGCACCATGGAGCAGGGAAGCAGCAATGTTGGAGGACAATGGCGGCCATCTTAGGTCCAGGATGGGAGACGGCAGCGGACATTTTAGATGTCCCAACTGCAGGACATTGGGGGAAGAGTCCGGAGGAGGAGATGGACACAAAGGGGCGTTTCCGCACACGCTCAGACAGGGAGGGGCGTGGCCTAATGGGACAGAAGAGAGGGAGGAGAGGAGTAGATACATGACACACCCAGTGAGGTCACAGCTGGCAGGTGAGGGTTAAGGGCTGATTATGTAGCTAAATATGAACAGTTCGAGTTTGAATGAGCACACCATTTATTGTCATTGAAGGACTCACAAGTTTCCCTCTCTCTTTTGACAGATGTCAGAGGTGAAAGGTCATCGGTCAGGCCGGCAGGGGGCCAGGCCAGCCACCCAATCAGCCGTCAACAAGAAGAGGCCTATCACCACAGAGGTCCTAGTGCCAGCAGACCTCCACTAGAGGGCGCCCAGAGACAGGCAGTCGGCCACGGCAGGCGGGGGGGTGAGGGCAAAGCACGGGGGGGTCACACGGACACGGGGGACAGGGGCCGGGGGGGCTACCCACCTGGGGGAGAGACAGCCGGACCGGGACCCGGACTGGACACCCCGACCCTCAGCTGTGGTAACTGTCACAGGGCGTTCGAGTACAGGAGGACTGGGCAGCCGGGCAGGGAGGGACGCTACCCGCCCAGCGCCACAGAGACCGCCCTCTACAGCGGCTACCCCAACACCCATCCCCAGCACAGACTGAACACGGGGTGGAACCTGAACCCCAACCCGTACGATACCGACGGCTACGGCGCCGCGAGGGGGAGAGGAGTAGCGAGGAGCGTCTCGTTCTATCTAGAGCGTCCCGGGGCGCGCCTGCTGGACCAACTGAGGAACAAGGACAGCGGCGGAGGAAGAGAGGACGATACGGAAGCTTCCGGAAAGACGGAGGGCGGAGAACAGAGGCCGGGCGGCGAGGGGGCCGGGGGAACTGGGAGAACCAGGAGAACTAGTGACGGAGCGCGAGACGAGAACTCCAGGAGGCAGAGACCGAAGGTCCAGTCCAGCCGGCTGCTGAAGGTCAAGCTGATCCTGAACCCTCTGAGGAAGGGGAAGGTCCACCCCAAGGCAGGGAGCAAGGGGAGCAGGAAGGAGGGGAAAGGAGGAGGATCCAAACTCAAGAGCAAACAGTCATCCGCTAAGAGATCGAAGAGGAAGGATGAGGAGGAGGAGGAGGATGAAGAGGAGGAATCGACAAAAAGCAAGTCTTCCTCCAAGCAGAAGAAGGCTTGCTCCAAACCGCAGCGAGAGGGTGAGGCGGGCGTGGAGGGAGAGCACACCCTGAACGACAACACCGCCAACCAATCAGACCCGGCCGGGAGCTCCGCCTTCGGTCAGCAGATGGGGGCGTACGCCAACGTGCCGGGGCGGGGACTACCACACCCCGGTCTCCAGGGAAACATCCAGCGGTCATCCTCACAGCCTCTCCTCTTCCCAGGAGCTGGTGTCAGAGGACTTCCTTGGCAGACAGGAAGTTTACAAAACCTTCAGGCTCCAAACATGCCTTATACTGGCCCCTTACAGCCACAGAGCGGCAGCTTAGGGCCCCCATCGCTACTAACGAGCCGCCCGCACCCCTCTGCTGTCCTAGCGCCTAACCTCGCTCACACATCCCCTCTCCATCCAGGCCAGCCGGGAAGTTTACCTGTCGGTAACTCTGTCATCCAGCCCTTCTCCCAACCACCTCCAGGCCACCTGAACCAGGGACCCAGGCTTGGCTCAACCCTTACCCAGGCTGCGGGCCTCCAGGCCGGGCAGGGTTATCCTCCTCTGGCCCCCCAAGCTCCAGGCTTCCAGAGCCTACAGGCTCCTGGTCCCCTCAACAGGGAGAATGTGTCCAACAATAACAGTCTGACTCTGGCTCTGGCCCCTCGGTCTGCAGCCCCTCAGTCTGCACCCTATCAGTCTATACCCTATCAGTCTATACCCTATCAGTCTATACCCTATCAGTCTATACCCTATCAGTCTGCACCCTATCAGTCTATACCCTATCAGTCTGCACCCTATCAGTCTATACCCTATCAGTCTATACCCTATCAGTCTATACCCTATCAGTCTGCACCCTATCAGTCTGCACCCTATCAGTCTATACCCTATCAGTCTGCACCCTATCAGTCTGCACCCTATCAGTCTATACCCTATCAGTCTATACCCTATCAGTCTATACCCTATCAGTCTATACCCTATCAGTCTATACCCTATCAGTCTATACCCTATCAGTCTGCATCCCCTCAGTCTGCACCCTATCAGTCTATACCCTATCAGTCTATACCCTATCAGTCTGCAGCCCCTCAGTCTTCAGCCTATCAGTCTATACCCTATCAGTCTACAGCCCCTCAGTCTGCACCCTATCAGTCTGCAGCCCCTCAGTCTGCACCCTATCAGTCTATACCCTATCATTCTACAGCCCCTCAGTCTACAGCCCCTCAGTCTGCACCCTATCAGTCTATACCCTATCAGTCTGCAGCCCCTCAGTCTTCAGCCTATCAGTCTATACCCTATCAGTCTGCAGCCCCTCAGTCTACAGCCCCTCAGTCTGCACCCTATCAGTCTACAGCCCCTCAGTCTGCACCCTATCAGTCTTTAGCCCCTCGGTCTGCAGCCCCTCAGCCTACAGCCCCTCAGTCTACAGCCCCTCGGTCTGCAGCCCCTCAGTCTACTGCCCCCCAGTCTACTGCCCCTCAGGCTATAGCCTCTCATCCTGCAGCTCCTCAGTCTGCAGCCCCTCAGTCTACAACCCCTCAGTCTGCAGCCCCTCAGTCTACAGCCCCTCAGTCTACTGCCCCTCAGTCTACAGCCCCTCAGTCTACAGCCCCTCAGTCTACAACCCCTCAGTCTGCAGCCCCTCAGTCTGCAGCCCCTCAGTCTACTGCCCCTCAGTCTACAGCCCCTCAGTCTACAGCCCCTCAGTCTGCAGCCCCTCAGTCTACAGCCCCTCAGTCTACTGCCCCCCAGTCTACTGCCCCTCAGGCTATAGCCTCTCATCCTGCAGCTCCTCAGTCTGCAGCCCCTCAGTCTACAACCCCTCAGTCTGCAGCCCCTCAGTCTACAGCCCCTCAGTCTACTGCCCCTCAGTCTACAGCCCCTCAGTCTACAGCCCCTCAGTCTACAACCCCTCAGTCTGCAGCCCCTCAGTCTACACCCCATCAGTCTGCAGCCCCTCAGTCTACACCCCATCAGTCTGCAGCCCCTCAGTCTATACCCTATCAGTCTGCAGCCCCTCAGTCTACAGCCCCTCAGTCTGCAGCCCCTCAGTCTACAGCCCCTCAGTCTGCAGCCCCTCAGTCTGCAGCCCCTCAGTCTGCAGCCCCTCAGTCTGCAGCCCCTCAGTCTACAGCCCCTCAGTCTGCAGCCCCTCAGTCTATACCCTATCAGTCTGCAGCCCCTCAGTCTGCAGCCCCTCAGTCTGCAGCCCCTCAGTCTACTGCCCCTCAGTCTGCAGCCCCTCAGTCTGCAGCCCCTCAGTCTACAGCCCCGCAGACTGAAGCCCCTGCTGTCATGCAGGAGTACCTGCCCTCCAAGAGAAGGATCAGACTGGTGCTGCCAGAGCAGACCAACAACCGACCCCCCACTGCCCTGGACAAGAAGATACGATGACGCATAGCGTAGCCTAGCCTAGCCTAGCATAGCATAGCATAGTGTAAAATAGTATAGCATTGTATAATAAAGTATGTCCTGTTTATTGGCTTAATGTTTTATGAACTTTATGAATGTTTTATGAATTTGAAATGTTAATTATTCAGCTGAACATTTTGTGCGGACTGATCGTTGATTTACCTTTTTTTTGTAGATTCTGTTTTACACTAAGATATGTGATGCACAACGCCGAATGTGAAATAAAGTGAGATTAATAAAGGCTGTTCTGTCAGAATCAGATAATGTGGTCTAGAGAGTGTCCGCAAGAAACCAACCAAGGTTCAGCCAGACAGCTAATCTCTAGTTGATGATTATGGATAAC
>NC_140257.1:4065125-4082625 GCF_949987555.1 Borostomias antarcticus | reverse complement strand
GGGAAGTGTTCAGGGTCTGTGTCTCAGGAGGGAAGTGTTCAGGGTCTGTGTCTCGGGAGGGAAGTGTTCAGGGTCTGTGTCTCGGGAGGGAAGTGTTCAGGGTCTGTGTATCGGGGGAGGGAAGTGTTCAGGGTCTGTGTCTCAGGAGGGAAGTGTTCAGGGTCTGTGTCTCAGGAGGGAAGTGTTCAGGGTCTGTGTCTCAGGAGGGAAGTGTTCAGGGTCTGTGTCTCAGGAGGGAAGTGTTCAGGGTCTGTGTCTCAGGAGGGAAGTATTCAGGGTCTGTGTCTCGGGAGGGAAGTGTTCAGGGTCTGTGTCTCGGGAGGGAAGTGTTCAGGGTCTGTGTCTCAGGAGGGAAGTGTTCAGGGTCTGTGTCTCGGGAGGGAAGTGTTCAGGGTCTGTGTCTCGGGAGGGAAGTGTTCAGGGTCTGTGTCTCGGGGGAGGGAAGTGTTCAGGGTCTGTGTCTCGGGAGGGAAGTGTTCAGGGTCTGTGTCTCGGGGGAGGGAAGTGTTCAGGGTCTGTGTCTCGGGAGGGAGGGAAGTGTTCAGGGTCTGTGTCTCAGGAGGGAAGTGTTCAGGGTCTGTGTCTCGGGAGGGAAATGTTAAGGGTCTGTGTCTCAGGAGGGAAGTGTTCAGGGTCTGTGTCTCAGGAGGGAAGTGTTCAGGGTCTGTGTCTCAGGAGGGAAGTGTTCAGGGTCTGTGTCTCAGGAGGGAAGAGTTCAGGGTCTGTTTCTCGGGAGGGAAGTGTTCAGGGTCTGTGTCTCGGGAGGGAAGTGTTCAGGGTCTGTGTCTCGGGAGGGAAGTGGTCAGGGTCTGTGTCTCAGGAGGGAAGTGTTCAGGGTCTGTGTCTCGGGAGGGAAGTGTTCAGGGTCTGTGTCTCGGGAGGGAAGTGTTCAGGGTCTGTCTCAGGAGGGAAGTGTTCAGGGTCTGTGTCTCGGGAGGGAAGTGGTCAGGGTCTGTGTCTCTGGGGAGGGAAGTGTTCAGGGTCTGTGTCTCGGGAGGGAAGTGTTCAGGGTCTGTGTCTCAGGAGGGAAGTGTTCAGGGTCTGTGTCTCAGGAGGTAGAGCGGGTCGTCCAATGACCACAGGGTCGGCGGTTTGAATCCCAGCTCCTCCTGTTCCAATGTTGAAGTGTCCTTGAGCAAGACACTGAACCCCAAACTGCTCCCAATGAGCAGGCTAGCACCTTGCATGGCTGCTGCCGCCATTGGTGTGTGTGTGTGTGTGTGTGTGTGTGTGTGTGTGTGTGTGTGTGTGTGTGTGTAAATAAGATGTTATTGTAAAGCTCTATGTACAAAAGTGCAAAATAAGTGCAGTACATTTACCATTTTCCATCGTCAGTGAAGACTGCTATTGCTGTCATCCATAAATGGACAATAATGGCTGTGTGTGTGTGTGTGTGTGTGTGTGTGTGTGTGTGTGTGTGTGTGTGTGTGTGTGTGTGCGCGTGTGTGTGTGTGTGTGTTTTAATGTCAGGCCCCAGTCCCCTTCCATGGTTTCCTACTGGTGGAGACATGCTGGACTTCCTGGTTCAGACCGGTGACATCGCAGAGAAAGACGCGCTATTGGCTACCTGGTATCACCGTGCCAACAACCAGTCAGAGATGAACAAGGCTCTGAAAAGTAATGGCCACACTCAACCAACCAAGAAGTCCATTCATGAGACTGTTATAGATTTATTCTAATAATTAAAAATAGAGCAGTCGAGAATGCCAAGGTTCATCTTTGCAAGTCCGGGCCTCATTTATCAAAGAGCGTGTAAATTCTGGTGTAAAAGAGGGCGTACGACGAAAACGCAGAAAATGCGAAATGTAGCGTACGACGAGAATATTTACACGCTTTTCGGAACTATCAAAAATGTCGTACGCCCTTTCCTGCACGGGAAATCCGAGACTGGCGGGGAAGAGAGCGTACGCGCACGCGCCCCGTGTTCCGCCCTCGCCACGCCCTAATCCAACCATATATGGTCAAAACCATGAGTGGCCAAACGTGGTTTCCCGGAAGGAACCGGCTTAAAAAGGTAGCGTGGAGCACCCAGGCGGGACAATGAAACATGGAACGAAGAGCTAAGAAGAGGAACTTCTCGGAGACGGAGGTGCATGTGCTTGTTGGTGAGGTCCACGCGAGGAAGACAATCCTCTTCGGAAGGTATTAATAGCCTAGCTTTGTCTGTTTGCTCCTACAGCTTAGTAGCCTACTTTAGCTACGTTTTGTGCATCTAGGATTTGGCATACACGGACATACTGTAACATGTGGCTGTGAGGAAAGCAAACATTCTGTGGTAGGCTATGATTAAATTAGGACCAAAAACAGGGAACAATAACGCAGATGACCACTTCATAATGTTAGAACACATTAAACATTTTCCCCTCTGGGAAATTAAGACTCATCTAAATCACCCGGTAAATCACAGCATTTATTTGACTGCCAACAGAAAAACATATCAAATGAATATGGCTGCACAATGAAATGTTTAATGCATAATCAAGTTCACAGACAAACTCAAAGAAAATGATTGAAATTGTTTCTCCAGACTCTGACGTGGGGTGGGACTCAGAGGAGGGGGAGTCTGCAGTGGTCCTGGACCTGACGGTCGTGCCCCCGCCGGTTGTAGCCTCCACCTCCAGCGCCACGACCTCCAGTGCCTCCACCTCCAGCGCGCCGGCCTCCACCTTCTTATCAGCTTTGAATATATATCTTGGCAAACATAACACGGGATGATGTACAATGAGGGGACAGATACCTAGTGAAAGTACTATTGGTTGCTAGTAAAAAGACAATAACGAGGGCTTGGTATAAGGTGGAACGCCCAACCAAGGAGCAGTGGCTGGGTGTTGTGGAGGAGATGTATGTTAGGGAGAGGTTCACGCATGCATTGAGGATGCAGGAAGGAAAGTTTGAAGGGAGATGGGAAAAATGGATGGATTATAGAAGGAAGTGTGATGATACCACTAATATTAAAATTGTCATATTTGAGTAAGAAAAAAAAGCTGCATGGATGGATGTACCCATAAGCTGTTATTGTAGGTTTTTATGTTTTATTGTATTGTCGTTGTATGGATGGAAAATGCTAATAAAGATTAAAGTAAATAAGACAAAGAATATGTATCTTGGCTATGGACACACCAACAAGCCAGCCGTCACGCGCAGCGCCTGCCTCCAGTCTAGCCCCTACCCTGCTGTGCGCCAGGGTGAATGAGTCATGCGTGGAGCCAGGCCACCGTGCCACTACACTTGTGATGAGCATGTCGGCGTCACATATGATTTGGGTATTTCTAGTGTGCACATTTTAGCGATTCACATAGACGTATTCATTCACTGATGGTGCCCTTATGTGGGTGCAGTCGCCATCGCCGTCACCTCTTTGGAGTTCTATCTCGGCCAGTAGGCCGAGTAGCGCCGGATTCATTTAGGCTCGCATTACGCACAGGAGGACTGTCATTTATATGCTTACCAAAGAGCAAACAGGTCCACATGATCACATATTAATGACAATCTAATTGGTCAATTATTGCCGTTTGATGGAGTGCCTGCATTAGGTGTGTGACATATAGCGCGGAAACGTTTGGGACAGCGCATAGGTTCAGTTTGGGGAACAAATCCATATCGGACCATTAATGAGCCGGTTAGAGGACACGTCTAATCTTGCATTGCGATATATGTTGGTGCTGAATTGGGCTATTAGCCTACATGATTGTGCGTTCATGAACTGTCGCTCTTATTCTCTCCGTCAAACATAGTAATTCACCGACGCACCACCTGCGTCGTCAGTTCCCCCTGTGTTCAAAAAGGGCGTAGAACACCGTGTAAATCGGTACGACAACTTGAGAGGTGTCGTACAAAAGCGCGGAGAAAGGCGACTAAATTTCCGCCCTTTCGGCTTGATAAATCGCAATGTGGGGGGGGGGAAATGGCGTACGCCTGAAATCGCGAAAAAGACCGTGTAAAAGAAGGCGTACCTCAATGATAAATGAGGCCCCAGGCTGGTTACCTTTATTCCAGATAGTTTACGAGTTTGCAAAGTCGGGCTCAGAGAGAAAGGAACATCCACTAAGAGCCAAGATTATCATGAAAACAGAGCATTATAAACAGTGTGGGTGTGACCATACCTGCATATGCAAATACTTCACTAACCAATCATCAGTGAGAAGGCTAGGTCTGAGGGTCAACAGCTGAAGTAAACATTACAGAGATCAGAGATAGCTGGGAGGAGGTGACCCCTGGGGAGGTCTAGCTGGGAGGAGGGGACCCCTGGGGAGGTCTAGCTGGGAGGAGGGGACCCCTGGTGAGGTCTAGCTGGGAGGAGGGGACCCCTGGTGAGGTCTAGCTGGGAGGAGGTGACCCCTGGGGAGGTCTAGCTGGGAGGAGGGGACCCCTGGTGAGGTCTAGCTGGGAGGAGGGGACCCCTGGGGAGGTCTAGCTGGGAGGAGGTGACCCCTGGGGAGGTCTAGCTGGGAGGAGGGGACCCCTGGTGAGGTCTAGCTGGGAGGAGGGGACCCCTGGGGAGGTCTAGCTGGGAGGAGGTGACCCCTGGTGAGGTCTAGCTGGGAGGAGGGGACCCCTGGGGAGGTCTAGGAGGAGGTGACCCCTGGGGAGGTCTAGCTGGTAGGAGGGGATCCCTGGGGAGGTCTAGGAGGAGGTGACCCCTGGTGAGGTCTAGGAGGAGGTGACCCCTGGGGAGGTCTAGCTGGGAGGAGGGGACCCCTGGGGAGGTCTAGCTGGGAGGAGGGGACCCCTGGTGAGGTCTAGCTGGGAGGAGGGGACCCCTGGGGAGGTCTAGGAGGAGGTGACCCCTGGGGAGGTCTAGCTGGTAGGAGGGGATCCCTGGGGAGGTCTAGGAGGAGGTGACCCCTGGTGAGGTCTAGGAGGAGGTGACCCCTGGGGAGGTCTAGCTGGGAGGAGGTGACCCCTGGTGAGGTCTAGCTGGTAGGAGGGGATCCCTGGGGAGGTCTAGCTGGGAGGAGGGGACCCCTGGTGAGGTCTAGCTGGGAGGAGGTGACCCCTGGGGAGGTCTAGCTGGGAGGAGGAGACCCCTGGGAGGAGGTGACCCCTGGGGAGGTCTAGCTGGGAGGAGGAGACCCCTGGGGAGGTCTAGCTGGGAGGAGGGGACCCCTGGGGAGGTCTAGCTGGGAGGAGGGGACCCCTGGTGAGGTCTAGCTGGGAGGAGGGGACCCCTGGTGAGGTCTAGCTGTGAGGAGGGGACCCCTGGGGAGGTCTAGCTGGGAGGAGGTGACCCCTGGTGAGGTCTAGCTGGGAGGAGGTGACCCCTGGGGAGGTCTAGCTGGTAGGAGGTGACCCCTGGTGAGGTCTAGCTGGGAGGAGGGGACCCCTGGGGAGGTCTAGCTGGGAGGAGGGGACCCCTGGTGAGGTCTCCTGCCATAAAGGGTTGTTTAGGCCTGGGGACATTGGCGTCAGGGCAATAAACAGAGGCCAGCGCTCACTTTATAAGACAGGCCTATGATAATGTCTTGAGCAGAGAATACACTCATTTGAATTTATCTATTACAAGATCACACCCTGAATAGTTTATAACCATACTATCATCCCTCTGCCCCCTCCTCTCTCTCTCCTCTTCCTCTCCCTCTCCTCCCTCCCTCCCTCCTCTCTCTCTCCTCTCTCTCTCCTCTCCCTCTCCTCCCTTCCTCCCTCCTCTCTCCCTCCTCTCTCTCTCCTCTCCCTCTCCTCCCTCCCTCCCTCCTCTCTCCTCTCTCTCTCCTATCTCTCTCCTCCCTTCCTCCCTCCTCCCTCCCTCCTCTCTCTCTCCTCTTCCTCTCCTTTTCCTCCCTCCCTCCCTCCTCTCTCTCTCCTCTCTCTCTCCTCCCTCCCTCCCTCCCTCCTCTCTCTCCTCTCTCTCTCCTCCCTCCCTCCTCTCTCCTCTCTCCCTCCTCTCTCTCTCCTCCCTCCCTCCCTCCTCTCTCTCCTCTCTCTCTCCTCCCTCCTCCCTCCCTCCCTCCTCTCTCTCTCCTCTCTCCCTCCTCTCTCTCTCCTCCCTCCTCCCTCCTCTCTCTCCTCTCTCTCTCCTCCCTCCTCCCTCCCTCCCTCCTCTCTCCTCTCTCTCTCCTCTCCCTCTCCTCCCTTCCTCCCTCCTCTCTCCCTCCTCTCTCTCTCCTCCCTCCTCCCTTCCTCCCTCCTCTCTCCCTCCTCTCTCTCTCCTCCCTCCTCCCTCCTCTCTCCTCTCTCTCTCCTCTTCCTCTCCCTCTCCTCCCTCCCTCCCTCCTCTCTCCCTCCTCTCTCTCTCCTCCCTCCTCCCTCCTCTCTCCTCTCTCTCTCCTCTCCCTCTCCTCCCTCCCTCCCTCCTCTCTCCCTCCTCTCTCTCTCCTCCCTCCTCCCTTCCTCCCCCCCTCCCTCCTCTCTCTCTCCTCTCTCTCTCCTCTCCCTCTCCTCCCTCCCTCCCTCCTCTCTCCCTCCTCTCTCTCTCTCCTCTCCCTCTCCTCCCTCCCTCCCTCCTCTCTCCCTCCTCTCTCTCTCCTCCCTCCTCCCTCTCTCCCTCCTCTCTCCTCTCTCTCTCCTCTCTCTCTCCCTCCTCTCTCTCTCCTCCCTCCTCCCTCCTCTCTCCTCTCTCTCTCCTCTCCCTCTCCTCCCTCCCTCCCTCCCTCCTCTCTCTCTCCTCCCTCCTCCCTCCTCTCTCCTCTCTCCTCTCTCTCTCCTCTCCCTCTCCTCCCTCCCTCCCTCCTCCCTCCCTCCTCTCTCTCTCCTCCCTCCTCCCTCCTCCCTTCCTCCCCCCTCTCCTAAGGTGACGTCATGATCCTGGAAGCGGATGTGACCGTCCAGGGTCCGCATACAGCCAATGAGACGGCCCTCCCTATCATGGCCCACCCCCCCGACGTCTACAGTGACAACAGCCTGGACCAATGGCTGGATGCCGTGCTCAACTCCACACTCTTAGCCCGAATTAGTTGACATTACTAGAAAATTGCGTGGAAACCCGTTGCCTTAAACCACTTTAGTTTTTACACAATGCAAAACTAAACAGGTTAAGTTGTATTAACATATAACCTTAATTGGATGCAGTTGACATATCATGTGAGTTTAAGTTTAATAAACTAACTACTTTAAGTTAAACATACTACATAAACTTATTTATCATTACTTAAAGTCATTTGTTAATATAATTAATGTATTTTCTTCTAATTTAATTATACTTTTTTGATTTTGAAGATTGCATGAAATACATTATGCTTTAATAAAAAGAACAAATCAAACAATCCATTTAAATGTTACACAATATATTTTATTTGACAATTTGAATTTGACATTGCAACCATCTAAAACTTTGCCACACATGACACAAATGACACAGCTGCATGAAAACTGGCAAGCCTCGAAAATGTGTGTGTCTGTGTTTGTGTGAGGATGCGTGTGTGAACTGTGCGTGTGAACATACACTTCTATTCCACTGCTATTAAATGCATTCTGCAATTAAATCAAATCTGCAAAGGATTGCAACAATCTAAAACTTTTCCAGACAACAGATGTGAATGACACATACAGAGCTTCATTAAAACTGGCAAGCCTCTAAAAACGTATGTGTGTATGCGTGTGTGTGAACATACACTTCTTACTAATAAATGTATCTCTTTACTGTACTAACTCTACATCTACATTTCTGTACTCTACATCTTTGTGACCTGACCACTTCATATGTGTACTTATCTATAATCAAACTGTAATTGCGGCCAATCTCTTTACGTACTGTACTCTACATCTACATTCTGTACTCTACATCTTTGTGACCTGACCACTTCATATATACATGTACTTATCTATAATCAAACTGACTGCGGTTGCACGGCGCGCCGCTGGAAAAACAAAACAAAAGCAGCCATGGCTTCTTACAGTAGACTTGACAGCATTTCTTTACATTGCAAGCTGGTTTTTCAATGTTTGTAACGTAGGTTTTAGTTCACTGTGGCCCAGCGTGAGGAGTACCTGTTGGATGAACTGGAATGTGAGCTTCATCGACTTGGGGTAGTTGAGATGCAGTGCGTATGCAAGTCCAAACAGAAGGCACATAGCTTTCGGCAGGTCTTCGATGTTGTCCACCACAACTGCTCCCTCAATGATGGATCTTTACCGAGGCTGGACTGAGATGCAGGGATGAGAGTGCAGCACCTTCACGCTCAACGAGGAGGATTCCAATTTCCATGTGGCGGTATGAGTCATCATCATCAGAGTCCTTCATGAGAGCAAAATTATGAGATTTCTCATTAAATAACTATCAAGCAATATAGCCTAGTCATGGGACAGTCAGACAAATCACACAGAAATGAACTAGTTAGACAGATTATATGAGTGATAAGTGGAGCAACATCCTTATTCTGTGTGACTATGCTCAGAGTTTGCACACAGGGTTTATCAAAGAACGGAACTATCAATGTTGAAAATTCACGATTATGCCGTCATGGTCGTTTTAGATACTCTGAGAAAATAAGAGGTTACTTACAAAGCCAGCTTTGTAGAAGTCTGTGGTGTCCTCACCAAGGATAAGAGGAAGCCCTCTGAGAACCAGTGTCCGGATATCAGTTGGCCCTGTAGTCTTTTGGGGAGTAAAATGACCACACAAGTTAAATAGCTAGAATGACAGAAAATGAATGGTCTCTAAGAAAGCTGAACAACCAACCACAATTTTGATTGTATTGCACAACTATTACAGTAGTACTTTCTGTGACGTTGTCATTATATAAGCTGTGAAAAACAATGCAAGTGCATAATGGGTATGGAGTGTGGACCAACCCTGGTCTGTTGTGTAAGCTCTGTCAACAGCTTCCCAACTTTCCCTCTCTTAGACTGGAATATCTCGACCAGACGAGGACTGTGCTGATCGATGCCTTCGTAGAACTCCTGCTTGAGGTTCTTGCCAGCAATCCTGTTGAACTCCATGTACACCTGAAAAATACACAAAAGGCAGAATCCACAATCCAGTATTACATTTAAAGACTAAAGAGAGCTGAAAAAAAACATGACCTTTTTGTATTTGAAATGTCTTTAGTCTATTAATTAGACTCCTTGTTCCATCCCCAACCAACTACAACTGACCAATATCCCGCTCACCTGAATTCAGAAAAGATGACAAAAGGATATCCAGACATCAAATAATGGCATCAAATAATGATAACGATAAATGGATAAGGAAAAACATTTGAATCATCTCTCTCTTCAACATACCTGATCTTCTGTGAAAAGAGCAGGCCAGCGTTCCGCCATCTTGCTTATGGCAGGTCTAGACTCCACCACCTCTTTTCTTCTCAATGCAAAAGTCAGGTCCATCTTCTGTTTCACAAGTGGTCCATTTGGTGTTCTCTTCTGCATTTCATTAACCAAGTCTTTGCGGGCACACTCGAGGGCTGCCTTATCAAATCCCTCTGGAAAGTTGGGTAAGTAGTTGAGTTCGCCTTTCTTTGCCTTCTTGATTTTCTTGTTAGCTGGTTCTCCTTCTGTTGAATGTCCTCCCCGTTTACCTGCATTTACTGCAACATCGAGGCACCCTGATCTTCTACGCTTTGTTCTGTAATTAGCCATTTTATATTTTAGACTATTTTTCCAACCACAACAGCGACTGGTTGAGCCTCGTTCCTGGAGACAGGGGTGCTTGCTTATCAATGCTAATGCAACACTTTCGAACTGAGCATTATTTGGGTATGCTGTGTAGCTATACATACTCTCTGCCACGCCTTCAAGGATCTCATGTTTTAGCTCTTTTGATACTTTCAGGTGTGTTCCCTCCGCAAGATACAGTAGATCTGCTTGCCTAAGTCTATACTCTACATCAACAGAAAAAGATGGGATATAAAATATTTCCGGCCACGGTTCCTGTCTTTCCTGAGATGACACTGAGAGGATCTCTGTATCTGCTGTACTAGGTGTGTCACTTAAGATTTCATCAGATGTTGGGACAGGGGCAGGTACCATCTGCAATACAGCGATGATTTTGACTGTTGGTTTTTCTGGAAGATCTTCAATATTTGTCAGATTGCATAGTTCGTTGAATTCGGGATCTTTGTATTGGAGAATGCAATCGTGTTCAATTGCCAGTAATTCTTTAAGCTTGCTTATCAAATCCTTCACTGTAGCAGGCCTCGTGTCCAGGACAACCTTTCTTATATCCGCCTCTGTCATAATGACCCTCAAGGTCATCTTCTGGTGTGCCGTCATCTTTGGAATAAAACAAGTATGAGAAGAAAGTTACAGTATATACATGTTTGTTACAGGTGCAGTGCCTTCATCAAGAAACTGTTTGGCACATCTATGAAAAAAGCTGCAAATTGTGAGCATTTTGGCCTACATTTAGTCATGGCCGAGACATGGCCAAGTCGCTTGGATTGATGCAGCAATCACACTTGTTTTTTTTTAACACAGAATATAACGCCTGAGCGTCACTATTAAATTGTCTCCAAATCTGTAAGCTGGAAGAGGGAAAACATCATTCAGCTCTTTTATTTGCACCACACACTGAGAGGGGTTCATGCTGTCACAGAGTTCAAAAGATCTGAGATGTTCATGGTACCATGCAGTCATCGTGTTGCAGACAAACAGGATCTCTGTATTAATTGCCACAATCTGTTTGATCTGCTTAAATTCAGGGAGGCCTGAGCATGAACCAACAGAGAGTATCATATCAGCACAATATCTAACTCCATCTACAAAGACTGATGATGCAACAAGGACTGTTGTAAGCTGAGGAACTCTCTGGCAGAAAACGTGTTGCACATTCTCAGGGTAAGATGAGATCGATGCTGTAATTACCTTGTCCATTTCAACTGGGGGCTTTAAAAATGAACTTGTATCTAAATAGTAAGCCATCATTTTCTGATGCTTTGCGGCCAGTGTAAGAGCTACATTTCTGAAGTTGTGAGCATTACGAATGACCCGCTTGAAGAATTTGTGCTTTCCCTCGAAGCGCATTGTCCAGACATCTGCAAGTGGACCGAATGCCCTTATCAGCTGAGGGTAATGCTCAATGAAGTGATGTTTTGGACGCAATCTGAGATCAGGGAATGTAGCTTGCAACAGTTCTCTATGTTCTGACACTTTGCAAGCAAGGACATGTATTGACTCTTCAGTGTGCCTCGTTGCTACAGCCAACTCAACAATATCTTTGAGGAGCATCAGTATGTTCCATGCATCATCTCCTTCAGGTACTTTATGGCCAATGAGAAGTGGGAGCAGTCTGATTAGAGCCCAGTTCTCATGGCCATTTCCACCTATGGTCCCTTTGATAGAGAAGCCACGAGCAATAAGCTGAGGCTGGTCAGTTTTGTCATTGAAAGCATATGCAAACGATTTGATAGCATGGTTCAGTGTTTCTAAAGTGAAATATTTATTTGAAATCAGGTTCGAAATGCAAAGTGATAGCTCAACAGGAACAATGCCTTCCAAAAGGTCATGCAGGATGTCAGGGGGGTAACCACGAACAACATGGAAGTGCTCCAGATTGTCAGTCAATACACATCCTCCTTTCACACCATACTGTTTTGCCACCGTGGGATCCTGCCGTACCTCCTGCACCTGTCGGTTGTGAGTGCCTATAGTTCGGGGTTCAAAGGTGCCTGAACTTACCTCTTTGACTTGGATCTCGCTTCTCGTCGCCATGCAGTACCTGCAGGTCCTGTCCACTGCAAAGCTCTCGAAGAATCCTGCCAGGGAATGAGCAGCCAAGTTATCAGCAGCCACATATAAGACTGTGCCTTTAACACATGCTCCCAACTTCTCAACATATACACCGTGTTTCTCCAAACAAACCAGATCTTGGATGAGAGGATGGAGAATTTTAGCATAGCCATATTCTTTTACATCAGAGGCTTTACTTAAAAGAGCAAGCTGAATGGAGTGGAGTGTGGACCTATATTTTGACGGCACGTTAGCTATCACCCAATACACTGCAGTAATTTTGTGTTTCTTTTTAGATGTCCCTAAAGGATTGGACACTTCAAAATCATCTATGTAAAGTCCAACAGCAATTTTGAACTCTTCCCCTTTAAGGAGGTCATTTTCTTTACAGTGGGAACCATCTCTGTATGTACTGTACTCGTGTGGCACATCATCTTCTACTGGAAGAGCTTTGTCTAATATGTCTGCCCTGTTCAACATTTTCTGTAGCATTGCATGTAGAGGAACATATACAGCACTAGATTTTTTCTCTCTATCTATAATATACTCCACTGGCATAACCACTGTAAAGTTTTTGGTCACATATGCTGCTCTCCTTTTAGTGGTTGATAAGGAGCCATCCTTGCCACAAAATCTTGTTATGACATTGCTCTCTGAGGCAGCTCTGACTAACTGTCTCACAATTGAATCATCAACAACTGTGTGTTGTTTCAGAATGTCTCTGACTGAATTATGCAGCAGTGGCTGGGACAGTTCACATATCTGTAAAAGCTGTTGTATGACTTCCTGTACAGAACTTTCTGGAATGTGAAGGATGGTTTGCATCTTAAGTAAAAGAGCTGCAAGGTTGTGCTCCAACTGATTCTCTAGATCATGAAACTCTTCATTATTGGAATCCTCACTGTCCTCTAAATCAGCGGTGTCATTTAGAGGCGCATGTTCTTCTTGGGCCATTTCATTAGTTACACTATCAGAGACTATTTCTGGCTTGAACATCCTCCAATTGTCTGTTCTGTGCTCTTTACTTTTATGCGCATTAAATGTGGAGTACACATTAGTATGGAAGTTACATCCATTATATGGACACTGGACTCTGTGATTAACTTTTAAATGTGTACTGCGCAGGTGAGTGAAAAAAATAGCTTCTGTGCAGGGTGCAGAAAAATCACATAACTGACAGTTTAAGGTTACTTGGGCAGTTTCACACAGTTGAGCATCCTGAGCTTTCTGATGAATCTTAGATAAGTGGACCTTAAGTGCATTGATGGAGTTAAATGTGCAGACATTCTTGGTGTAAGCAAGGAAACGGTACAGTTCTACTGTAGCTCCCATGTTTTAACCTGTAATGTTTTAAGAGGTGACCCCTTTTCTCACATATAAACTCACAATACTTGCACTTCCACTGCATATTCACAAGAACCTGTAAAACAGAACATAAAAAACGCTTTAGCTCAACAACTCAGTAAAATTAACTCCATTGTAAAATGTTTCTTCTTTTTGAAAGTTACTACTATTGCATGCAACAAATCACTTATGTAATGTCAGGCTACAACTTAAACAAACACCATCGTGAATTTATATGAACACGTTAGCTAGTCACACGCCCATGCATGCAACATGTGCTAGACAGAAGAGGCAGTTGGGTCTAGCTAACGTGTTTAGATAGCTAACTTTAAAAATGCTAAATGTTAGCTAGCCTCTTCTAATGACCAACTAATGACCCGGTCCTTTGAAATGTTCGCTAAATTATGCTTAAATGCAACAAATCCCTCACGTGCAACTTTAACAAACACTCATTTGAATCTGTACATTTACCATTTGAACAGAGGTTAGCTAGTGCTGGCTAGCTAGCTAGCTAATGCCAGCCTGGCTAATGCACGTGGTGGCATGCAACAACATGTTATAGTAAACTGAATCGACAGGGGAAAACTAATGCCAACAACACTAAGCTAACTTTAGCACTGAAAAACATTAACCAACCTCTTCTAATGACCAACTAATGACCTGGTCTTTTGTTTGACAAGTTAGGTTATTAGCCAAGTTAACGTCAACTGCTTTAAGCTCAGGTCATCCAACAAGACGTGGTAACCTTATAACATAGCATAAGCTAACGTTACTTGTTGTCATCGGAGCGGCCTTTTTTCTAATCAATTTCCCCAGAAAGATATGTATGTATTTACACACTCACCATTCCATTTGGTGTAAAAGTAAGCTAATGTCGTCGTTCAAAAGGCCACAGCTTTCTAGCGCAGCAGAAGCAGGTGGAGAGTGACTCTTCAGGGCTCGTGCTCTTGCCCCTCCTGCCCCTTACAGAAACTTAACATACTAAGTTATCTCTGCTTAACATGACCATTGCACTGCATATTTCAGCTGACTATTACAAACAACTAACTTGATTTAGTAATGAGAACTTTTTTTTTCAAAACATGAAACAATAAGTAATGACCACTCAAAAGATTAATTAAAATCAAATCCGGGTTTAGAGTGCAGGAAAGGTCGGGGGCCCTGATTGGTTACAAAGCAAAATACTGTACAACCTCCCTATCTATCAGTCTGCCAATAAAGCTTGCGCTTTAATATTAGTATTGAAACCACAAAATCTATCCTGAGGGTAGCCCAAAGAGCTCTGATAAACTTTAATTCTACAGTGAAATATCCCTTTAAGATTGATGATACTGCAGGTGACCTCCCCTTTAAGAGCCATCATGTTGTCCCCTCTGCCAAAGGCATGAAGCTGGACTTTAAGAGTCTGAAGGCAGTGGGTCCATCACTGACGGCGCTGAAGAACCGGACCGCAGGGATCAACCGGCCCGTCTGGATCAACGCTGACGTACTTCCTGGTCCCAACGTGCCTGGGTTCTATCCCGTGGTGGACGGACCCCGGTGAGCAGCCAATCAGGAGCCAGATCCACTTCCTGACCATGCGGATGAGTAGATGTGATTAGACAGCCTCGCATGTGCGCGGTAGAGAAACACGTTTGTTAGTAGAGAAACACGTGTGTTAGTAGAGAAACACGTTTGTTAGTAGAGAAACACGTTTGTTAGTAGAGAAACAAGTTTGTTAGTAGAGAAACACGTTTGTTAGTAGAGAAACACGTTTGTTAGTAGAGAAACACGTTTGTTAGTAGAGAAACACGTTTGTTAGTAGAGAAACACGTTTGTTAGTAGAGAAACACGTTTGTTAGTAGAGAAACGCGTTTGTTAGGAGAGAAACACGTTTGTTAGTAGAGAAACACGTTGGTTAGTAGAGAAACACGTTGGTTAGTAGAGAAACGCGTTTGTTAGTAGAGAAACGCGTTTGTTAGTAGAGAAACACGTTTGTAAGAGAAACACGTTTGTTAGTACAGAAACACGTTTGTTAGTAGAGAAACACGTTTGTTAGTACAGAAACACGTTTGTTAGTAGAGAAACACGTTTGTTAGTAGAGAAACACGTTTGTTAGTAGAGAAACACGTTTGTTAGTAGAGAAACACGTTTGTTAGTAGAGAAACACGTTTGTTAGGAGAGAAACACGTTTGTTAGTAGAGAAACACGTTTGTTAGGAGAGAAACACGTTTGATAGTAGAGAAACACGTTTGTTAGTAGAGAAACACGTTTGTTAGGAGAGAAACGCGTTTGTTAGTAGAGAAACGCGTTTGTTAGTAGAGAAACACGTTTGTTAGTAGAGAAACACGTTTGTTAGTAGAGAAACACGTTTGTTAGTAGAGAAACGCGTTTGTTAGTAGAGAAACGCGTTTGTTAGTAGAGAAACACGTTTGTTAGTAGAGAAACACGTTTGTTAGTAGAGAAACACGTTTGTTAGTAGAGAAACACGTTTGTTAGTAGAGAAACACGTTTGTTAGTAGAGAAACACGTTTGTTAGTAGAGAAACACGTTTGTTAGTAGAGAAACACGTTTGTTAGTAGAGAAACGCGTTTGTTAGTAGAGAAACACGTTTGTTAGTAGAGAAACACGTTTGTTAGTAGAGAAACACGTTTGTTAGTAGAGAAACACGTTTGTTAGGAGAGAAACACGTTTGTTAGTAGAGAAACACGTTTGTTAGTAGAGAAACACGTTTGTTAGTAGAGAAACACGTTTGTTAGTAGAGAAACACGTTTGTTAGTAGTCTATATTAGATTGGTTAATTGGATTTCCTCACATCTCCCCTTCTCTTTCTCTCTCTCTTCTCCACCCCTCCCCTCTTCTCTCTCTCTCTACTCCACCCCTCCCCTCTCCCCTCTTCTCTCTCTCTCTTCTCCACCCCTCCCCTTTTATCTCTCTCTCTACTCCACCCCTCCCCTCTCCCCTCTTCTCTCTCTCTCTACTCCACCCCTCCCCTCTCCCCTCTTCTCTCTCTCTCTACTCCACCCCTCCCCTCTCCCCTCTTCTCTCTCTCTCCCCTCTTCTCTCTCTCTCTACTCCACCCCTCCCCTCTCCCCTCCTCTCTCTCTCTCCCCTCCTCTCTCTCTCTCCCCTCCTGTCTCTCTCTCCCCTCCTCTCTCTCTCTCCCCTCCTCTCTCTCTCCCCTCCTGTCTCTCTCTCCCCTCCTCTCTCTCTCTCTCTCCTCTTCTCTCTCTCTCTCCCCTCCTCTCTCTCTCTCTCTCCCCTCTTCTCTCTCTCTTCTCCACCCCTCCCCTCTTCTCTCTCTCTACTCCACCCCTCCCCTCTCCCCTCTTCTCTCTCTCTCTACTCCACCTCTCCCCTCTTCTCTCTCTCTCTACTCCACCCCTCCCCTCTCCCCTCTTCTCTCTCTCTCCCCTCTTCTCTCTCTCTCTCTCCCCTCCTGTCTCTCTCTCCCCTCCTCTCTCTCTCTCTCCCCTCCTCTCTCTCCCCTCCTGTCTCTCTCTCCCCTCCTCTCTCTCTCTCTCTCTCCCCTCCTCTCTCTCCCCTCTTCTCTCTCTCTTCTCCACCCCTCCCCTCTTCTCTCTCTCTACTCCACCCCTCCCCTCTCCCCTCTTCTCTCTCTCTCCCCTCTTCTCTCTCTCTCTCTCCCTCCTCTCTCTCTCCCCCCTCTCTCTCTCCCCTCCTCTCTCTCCCCTCCTGTCTCTCTCTCCCCTCCTCTCTCTCTCTCTCTCTCTCCCCTCCTCTCTCTCCCCTCTTCTCTCTCTCTTCTCCACCCCTCCCCTCTTCTCTCTCTCTACTCCACCCCTCCCCTCTCCCCTCTTCTCTCTCTCTCCCCTCTTCTCTCTCTCTCTCTCTCCCTCCTCTCTCTCTCCCCTCTCTCTCTCTCCCCTCCTGTCTCTCTCTCCCCTCTTCTCTCTCTCTCCACTCTCTCTCTCTCTCCCCTCCTCTCTCTCTCTCCTCTCTCTCTCTCTCCCCTCCTCTCTCTCTCTCTCTCTCTCTCCCCTCCTCTCTCTCTCTCCCCTCCTCTCTCTCTCTCCCCTCCTCTCTCCTCTCTCTCTCCCCTCCTCCTCTCTCTCTCTCTCTCTCTCCCCTCCTCTCTCTCTCTCTCTCCCCTCCTCCTCCAGTTTCCTGTCCCTGGTCCAGCAGATGTTTGCGGAGGTGAGCGTGTCCCCTGGGTGGGCGGTTCTGTACCTCCCTGGATCCCCCAACAACACCTACAGCTGGGCCATGGTGGAGGAGATGTATGAGCTCATCAGACTGCTCCCTCAGCCAATCACCTTCCCCGTCCACGTCCTCATGGCCAGGAGCAGCTGGCCCCAGATCAGCTGGCTGCTCAGCCAGTCATCACGGTGAGTCGCTATCCAGACAACTAACTGACCAATTAACTCGCCCATCATCTGATTGGTCCGCAGGTTCAGTCTGAATGTATGATTGGTCCGCAGGTTCAGTCTGACTGTATGATTGGTCCACCGGTTCAGTCTGACTGTATGATTGGTCCACCGGTTCAGTCTGACTGTATGATTGGTCCTTAGGTTCAGTCTGACTGTATGATTGGTCCTTAGGTTCAGGCTGACTG
>NC_140257.1:4045334-4064925 GCF_949987555.1 Borostomias antarcticus | reverse complement strand
CCACGTCACAACCATGTCACAACCACGTCACAACCATGTCACAACCATGTCACAACCACGTCACAACCACGTCACAACCATGTCACAATCATGTCACAACCACGTCACAACCACGTCACAACCACGTCACAACCATGTCACAACCATGTCACAACCACACAAAAATAGTCATGTACAACCGGGAAAAACCACAGCAGGAGAGGAGAGAAGGGGAGGAGAGAAGAGGGGAGAGGAGAGAAGGGGAGGAGAGAAGAGGGGAGAGGAGAGAAGAGGAGGAGAGGAGGGGGGAGAGGAGAGGAGAGAGGAGAGAAGGGGAGGAGAGAAGAGGGGAGAGAAGGGGAGGAGAGAAGAGGGGAGAGGAGAGAAGGGGAGATGAGAGAAGGGGAGATGAGAGAAGAGGAGGAGAGGAGGGGGGAGAGGAGAGGAGAGAGGAGAGAAGGGGAGGAGAGAAGAGGGGAGAGAAGGGGAGGAGAGAAGAGGGGAGAGGAGGGGGAGATGAGAGAAGGGGGGAGAGGAGAGGGGAGAGGAGAGGAGGGGGGAGAAGAGGGGAGAGGAGAGAAGGGGAGGAGAGAAGAGGAGAGAGAAGAGGGGAGAGGAGAGAAGGGGAGGAGAGAAGAGGAGAGAGAAGGGGAGGAGAGGAGGGGGGAGAGGAGAGAAGGGGAGGAGAGGAGAGGAGAGGGGAGAGGAGAGAAGGGGAGGAGGGGAGAGGAGAGAAGGGGAGGAGAGGAGGGGGGAGAGGAGAGGGGAGAGGAGAGAAGGGGAGGAGGGGAGAGGAGAGGAGGGGGGAGTGGAGAGAAGGGGAGAAGAGAAGAGGGGAGAGGAGAGAAGGGGAGGAGAGAAGAGGGGAGAGAAGGGGAGGAGAGGAGGGGGGAGAGGAGAGGAGAGGGGAGAGGAGAGAAGGGGAGGAGAGAAGAGAAGGGGAGGAGAGAAGAGGGGAGAGGAGAGGAGGGGGGAGAGGAGAGAAGGGGAGGAGGGGGGAGAGGAGAGAAGGGGAGGAGAGAAGAGAAGGGGAGGAGAGAAGAGGGGAGAGGAGAGGGGAGAGGAGAGAAGGGGAGGAGAGGGGAGAGGAGAGGAGGGGGAGAGGAGAGAAGGGGAGGAGAGAAGGAGAGGAGAGAAGGGGAGGAGAGAAGAGGGGAGAGGAGAGGGGAGAGGAGAGGAGAGAAGGGGAGGAGAGGGGAGAGGAGAGAAGAGGAGGAGAGGAGAGGGGAGAGGAGAGGAGAGAAGGGGAGGAGAGGAGAGAAGGGGAGGAGAGGAGAGGGGAGAGGAGAGAAGGGGAGGAGAGAAGAGGAGAGAAGGGGAGTAGAGGAGGGGGGAGAGGAGAGGGGAGAGGAGAGAAGGGGAGGAGAGGAGAGGGGAGAGGAGAGGAGAGAAGGGGAGGAGAGGAGAGAAGGGGAGGAGAGGAGAGGGGAGAGGAGAGAAGGGGAGGAGAGAAGAGGAGAGAAGGGGAGTAGAGGAGGGGGGAGAGGAGAGGGGAGAGGAGAGAAGGGGAGTAGAGGAGAGGAGAGGGGAGAGAAGGGGAGTAGAGGAGGGGGTTTGGGGAGAAGAGCCCGTCTCTCTTACGCGCTGCCTGTTTGAACTGTGAGAGGACGGGCTCGTAGATGTCGTAGTAGACCCTCCCGGGGTCTGTTGCTGTTGTCTCTGATGAAGAGCAGATCCTCCAGAGCGGGGTTCTCCTTCCCCTGCCACATGGTCAGGGTGAACCTGAGGACCAATCACACAGTCAGACCGCCCAACCTTACGGACCAATCACAGCGTCACACCGAACGTATGGACCGATCACACACACAGAATCTGCGGACCAATCGCAGTCAGCCTGAACCTAAGGACCAATCATACAGTCAGACTGAACCGTTGGACCAATCATACATTCAGACTGAACCTGCGGACCAATCAGATGATGGGCGAGTTAATTGGCCAGTTAGTTGTCTGGATAGCGACTCACCGGGATGACTGGCTGAGCAGCCAGCTGATCTGGGGCCAGCTGCTCCTGGCCATGAGGACGTGGACGGGGAAGGTGATTGGCTGAGGGAGCAGTCTGATGAGCTCATACATCTCCTCCACCATGGCCCAGCTGTAGGTGTTGTTGGGGGATCCAGGGAGGTACAGAACCGCCCACCCAGGGGACACGCTCACCTCCGCAAACATCTGCTGGACCAGGGACAGGAAACTGGAGGAGGAGGGGAGAGAGAGAGAGAGAGCGAGAGAGAGAGAGAGGAGGGGAGAGAGAGAGAGAGAGAGAGAGAGGAGGGGAGAGAGAGGAGAGAGAGAGGAGGGGAGAGAGAGAGAGAGAGGAGGGGAGAGAGAGAGAGAGAGAGAGAGAGGAGGGGAGAGAGAGGAGAGAGAGAGAGGAGGGGAGAGAGAGAGAGAGAGAGAGCGAGAGAGAGAGAGAGAGAGGAGGGGAGAGAGAGAGAGAGAGAGAGAGGAGGGGAGAGAGGAGAGAGAGAGAGGAGGGGAGAGAGAGAGAGAGAGGAGGGGAGAGAGAGAGAGGAGAGAGAGGAGGGTGAAAGAGAGGAGGGGAGAGAGAGAGAGAGAGAGAGAGAGAGAGGAGGGGAGAGAGAGAGGAGAGAGGAGGGGAGAGAGAGAGAGGAGGGGAGAGAGAGAGAGAGAGAGAGAGAGAGAGAGAGGAGGGGAGAGAGAGAGAGAGGAGGGGAGAGAGAGAGAGAAGAGGGGAGAGAGAGAGGAGGGGAGAGAGAGAGAGAGGAGGAGAGAGAGAGAGAGAGAGAGAGAGAGGAGGGGAGAGAGAGAGAGGAGGGGAGAGAGAGAGAAGAGGGGAGAGAGAGAGAGAGAGAGGAGGGGAGAGAGAGACAGGAGGGGAGAGAGAGAGAGAGAGAGAGAGGAGGGGAGAGAGAGAGGAGGAGAGAGAGAGAGGGAGAGAGAGAGGAGGGGAGAGAGAGAAGAGAAGAGGAGGGGAGAGAGAAGAGGGGAGAGAGAGAGGAGAGGGGAGAGAGAGGAGGGGAGAGAGAGAGAGAGGAGAGAGAGAGAGAGGAGGGGAGAGAGAGAGATAAGAGGAGGGGAGAGAGAAGAGGGGAGAGATAGAGAGGAGGGGAGAGAGAGAGGAGGGGAGAGAGAGAGAGGAGGGGAGAGAGAGAGAAGAGGGGAGAGGGGAGGGGTGGAGTAGAGAGAGAGAAGAGGGGAGGGGTGGAGAAGAGAGAGAGAAGAGGGGAGAGAGAGACAGGAGGGGAGAGAGAGAGGAGGGGAGAGAGAGAGAAGAGGGGAGAGAGAGAGAGAAGAGGAGAGAGAGAGAGAGGAGGGGAGAGAGAGACAGGAGGGGAGAGAGAGAGAGAGGAGGGGAGAGAGAGAGAGAGAGAGAGAGAGGAGGGGAGAGAGAGAGGAGAGAGAGAGAGAAGAGGAGGGGAGAGAGAAGAGGGGAGAGATAGAGAGGAGGGGAGAGAGAGAGAAGAGGGGAGAGAGAGAGAGGAGAGAGAGAGAGGAGGGTGAGAGAGAATGAGAAGAGGGGAGAGAGAGACAGGAGGGGAGAGAGAGGAGGGGAGAGAGAGAGAAGAGGGGAGAGAGAGAGAGGAGGGGAGAGAGAGAGAGAAGAGGAGAGAGAGAGAGAGAGGAGGGGAGAGAGACAGAGAGAGGAGGGGAGAGAGAGACAGGAGGGGAGAGAGAGAGAGAGAGAGGAGGGGAGAGAGAGAGAGAGGAGGGGAGAGGGGAGAGAGACAGGAGGGGAGAGAGAGAGAGGAGGGGAGAGAGAGAGAGAGGAGGGGAGAGAGACAGAGAGAGGAGGGGAGAGAGACAGAGAGAGGAGGGGAGAGAGAGACAGGAGGGGAGAGAGAGAGAGGAGGGGAGAGAGACAGAGAGAGGAGAAGAGAGAGACAGAGAGAGGAGGGGAGAGAGAGACAGGAGGGGAGATAGAGAGGAGGGGAGAGAGAGAGAGGAGGGGAGAGAGACAGAGAGAGGAGGGGAGAGAGAGAGAGAGGAGGGGAGAGAGAGAGGAGGGGAGAGAGACAGAGAGAGGAGGGGAGAGAGAGAGAGAGGAGGGGAGAGAGACAGAGAGAGGAGGGGAGAGAGAGAGGAGGGTGAGAGAGAATGAGAAGAGGGGAGAGAGAGACAGGAGGGGAGAGAGAGGAGGGGAGAGAGAGAGGAGGGTGAGAGAGAGAGAGAGAAGAGGGGAGAGAGAGAGAAGAGGGGAGAGGGGAGGGGTGGAGTAGAGAGAGAGAGAAGAGGGAGGGGTGGAGAAGAGAGAGAGAAGAGGGAAGAGAGAGACAGGAGGGGAGAGAGAGGAGGGGAGAGAGAGAGAAGAGGGGAGAGAGAGAGAGGAGGGGAGAGAGAGAGAGGAGGGGAGAGAGAGAGAGAAGAGGAGAGAGAGAGAGAGGAGGGGAGAGAGACAGAGAGAGGAGGGGAGAGAGAGACAGGAGGGGAGAGAGAGAGAGAGTAGGGGAGAGAGAGAGAGGAGGGGAGAGAGACAGAGAGAGGAGGGGAGAGAGAGAAGAGGGGAGAGGGGAGAGAGACAGGAGGGGAGAGAGAGAGAGAGAGGAGGGGAGAGAGACAGAGAGAGGAGGGGATAGAGAGAGAGAGAGGAGGGGAGAGAGACAGGAGGGGAGAGATAGAGGAGGGGAGAGAGAGAGGAGGGGAGAGAGAGAGAGGAGGGGAGAGAGAAGAGGGGAGAGAGAGAGAGAGGAGGGGAGAGAGAGATTAGAGGAGAGAGAGAGGAGGGGAGAGAGACAGAGAGAGGAGGGGAGAGAGAGACAGGAGGGGAGAGAGAGAGGAGGGGAGAGAGAGAGAGAGGAGGGGAGAGAGACAGAGAGAGGAGGGGAGAGAGAGAGAGGAGGGGAGAGAGAGAGAGAGGAGGGGAGAGAGAGAGGAGGGGAGAGAGACAGAGAGAGGAGGGGAGAGAGAGAGAGGAGGGGAGAGAGACAGAGAGAGGAGCGGAATGAGAGAGGAGGGGAGAGAGAGAGAGGAGGGGAGAGGGGAGTGGTGGAGACATGGGCCAGAAGAGGGGAGAGGGGAGGGGTGGAGTAGAGAGAGAGAGAAGAGGGGAGAGGGGAGGGGTGGAGTAGAGAGAGAGAAGGGGGGAGGGGTGGAGAAGAGGGGAGAGGTGAGGGGTGGAGTAGAGAGAGGGGAGGGGGGAGGGGTCTGTTAAAGAATTTCAACTGATCACCCATGTGTTCACTCCAAGATATGTTTTCTGTTATCTTACTCTATTTATGTTCCTGTTTTCTCTGAGTTTATTGTTTTACAATGTTTGTGGAAAGCAGACGTTAACTACATTCTCACTGCCATCTGTTGTGCCAGACCCCCTGTCACGACACTACCCCTTTAAAAGGGCTCCGCCTCTCATTGACGGGGCTCTCTGACTCGAATTCACTTCCTGTTGTGAGAGACCGCTTGCAAACGTATTGAAGAATAAAGTATTGTCAATTGTTTTTAAACCAGCTTGAATCGACCACTCGCGTGCTCTTATTCTTAATCCAAGTATTAAGAAAATATATTAACAATATGGCGACGAGTCTTTGGACTGAATTGCGGTTTTCTGGGACAACTCAGTTTTTTCGCGTGCTCCGGAGGCGAAGCGTGGATCCGCGGCAAGTTTGACTTGTGGAGTCAACTTCGAGCAGCCGGCGTAGTCTGCTGGCTAGTTTTCTCGAAGCCCTTCACCTCTGCAGCTCGCTAAAGGACTGGTACGTTGTGAATCTTAATCATAGTGGTACGTTGTGTTTTTTCAGCTGGAGACATTGACCATAGTTTTATTCGCACCGGTTGTTGAATGTATTTCCTGGTTGTTGTCCTTAAAGCCGGTTGTTGAACCGCATGCCCGCTTAAAAGCCTATATAACTTAACCAGGGTTAGGTTTTTGTTAGCGACGCATTTACAGCGTTTCAGTACTAAATGGTGGAGTACTACACAAAGTTATTACTCTCGAAAAGCCTTCTCTTTTGAATTTTTGGTTTTGGGATCCGCGTTGCGGGGGGTTGCCGCGACTCGACGGGGCTTTTGTTGTTTTAAGGCTCGTTATTTTGGTTTTGTACTCCTTTTGTGAAGGGCATGACACGGAGTTGGCTGTTACACTTTGAAAACGTTTAAACCCCGGGTGATTTGCTTTTTGCTAAGTGAGTCGTGTAGGCCTTGATTTGTTTCATTTTGTTTGTCTTGTCTTGGGATTTCAGATCCTGTTTTCTGGGTTTTTGTTTAGTGTTGAACTTCTGTACATGCTAGCTACGGTTTGGTTTTGCATTTAAGTGTCTGTTGTGCTGGCTTTGTTTTGTGTTTAGTGTTGGGGTTATTTTGGGATTTCTACGGCACTCTGTGCTCATCCTTGGTTCTTTTAATTCTGCTCCAAGCTACGTATCTTGTATTTCTGTTAGCTTTGGTTTTTGTCCTTTGTTTCGATGCTTAGCTTCCCTGTGCTGGCTAGTTCATCCACATGGTTGGTTCCACATGTTGATTAGCCCACGTGCTTAGCTAACTTTGTGCACACGTGGTTGACTTCCTGTTTTGCTGCTTGTGAAAAAAAAAAAAGAGAGAGAGGTCCTGTTTTTCCTCAACCATTTTGAGGATCCACCATTTTGGTTTCTGAGGTCTGCCATTTTGGAGAAAAAAAAAAAAAAAGTAACAGGAAAAAAAAAAAGAAAAAAGAAAAGTCTCTCAACACAGCAGGTATTGGTTTTTACTGTACTTTTTACATTTGTTTGTATTTGTAAAATGGGAACTACTGCTAGTACACCAAAACGGGAACCTTTTTTGGGCGCTGCCAAGATAGTGGCATTAAAGTATGATCCGAGTGTGTGTGAGCAAATTACTTTATGGGCTAAAAATAGTGATTTTCCTCCGGTCTCTGGTACACTGTTTGTTAAGTTGCTAGGGAAAGTTAAGAGACAGCTTAAGGAGTTTCAATTAACTAAGCTAGGTAGGAAGTCAGAGAATGCCATTAACTGGTCTCACTTTCTTGCCTGGGAGACAACTGCAAATGACTCAATTGATAGAGCTGAAACTGCCCGCAACAAAAGGGAGGCTAGGAAGAACTCTGTCACTGCTAAAGCTGTTTATGTTAAGAAATTAATTCCTCCTTCGGACAACGACGACCTTTTAGAACCGTGTCGTTATATCCTGATCCAAATGCGGCCGTCCCTATTCCTGTCCCTCAGGTTCAGCCAGGTTTAGTTCCTGCCCCTAGTCAGCAGGTCATCGTCCCTCCTCAGGGCCATGTGCTGCCCCCCCCTCTTCTAGTCCCGACATTTCAGCCAACCTCCATGGTTCACCACACCCCCCCTGCTCCTGCATTGTTACGGTTTACGACCCCTATTGCTGGTCCGTCATCTGTCCCCTCTCAGCTTGTCCCCTCTCAGGTTTCACATCTCCCTTCTCCCTCATCCTTAACTGTAACTCCTTTTGGAGCCCACTCCCAAACTCCTTGGTTGTCTCAGATGTCACCCCCCCCAGGTTATTATTCTCATTGCAGTACTCCGGCAGGGACCTCTTTTAGTGATGTTGACACTCAGTCTAAATTGGCTATTATCTTCCCTGGAACTTCCCTTTTTGCTGGCTCATCCCCTTCATTGACTGACTCTATGACTCCTGATGACACCTCAGCCAAAGTCTCACCTCCTTTATTGACTCCCCCTGATACTACTCCTCCCCCTGCTCTTGACATTTCTCCCCCTGCTCTTGAAACATTAGAGGGCCATCCACATTATAGTCTTAGGTCTACTGGTCAAGTTCAAGAACAACAACTCTCTTCTGCATTAGGCAAGATGCTATTGCCGATGATTAGATGCATTAATCCTGTACCTCAACCACCTCTGGGCCAACCAGGTCACGCCGCATGGAGCCCTTTTTCTGATGTCTACAGACCTTTCCGTTGTGATGAGCTGCGGGAGCTTGCTTCCTCATTACCTGATCCTGCTAAGGACATTGACAGTTTTGAGAGAGATGTGAATGCTGCCGTTCAGATGTACAGACCGCACTCTGAGGAACTTGAGGCTGTAATGAGGCTTGCGCTACGTCTCAAATGGGCTGATATAAGGGGTAATTTTGATGATAAATTGACTTTTGATGATCCTGGATTTGCACCTCAGGTGATACAGCTGCTGCAGAGAATCAGGCTCCGGTTCCCTCCACAAACTAACTGGGACCTGATCTCCTCCTGTAAACAGAAGCTGAATTAATCTTTCGATGATTTTTATGAACGCCTGGAGAAAACCTTTTCTCTCCACTCGGGCATGAATAAGCATGCCAATGACTACAAAACTGTGTTGAAACAACAATTAATGAACAATGCTGTCCCTGCCCTCAGTGACCAAGTCAGGACTTCGTGTGTAAACTGGGAGACACAACCGCTAGAACAGGTCGTGGGTGTGTTCAGATTTGCAGAACGTTTCACTCTACTAAAGGAACAAAGGGAGGCTGCTGAAAAGAAGGACTCTGACGTGAAGCTGCAGGCTGCACAGGTTAGGTACTTCGACACCAATGCTCGCACAGAGCCACAGCAGAAAGATGGACAGCATCAACAATCAAGGGAGAATAGAGGGAATCAGGGTAATTCACAACAAAACAGCAGGTTTAACAAATCAGATGAGCGCTGTCATCACTGTGGCCGAAAAGGGCATTACCGGAGGGAATGTAGACAATACGCTAGGGTACAAAAGTCTTCTCCTAACCAATGGGGATCTGCACCCCCTCCGGGAGTCTCTGTCAGTTCTCCACAGGGAGGTGGTTTCTGACAAGATGTAGGACAGGTAGGGAAAGCTAGGGAAAGTGAGTGTGTACGTGAGGAGGGGAGAATCATTCATATTCATCAATACCTTAATCTGCATACCAAACCATCTGATAATCCAACTGTAACTATGACTGTTAATGGGGAAAATTTGTTTTTTTTGGCTGACACAGGTGCTCATTCTTCTGTAATTAGTACTGCTAGCGTGACACAGCGTCCTCAAGTGACTGAGGAGCTTGCTAAAACTGTTGGTGCTGCAGGCATTGTGAAATCTGAAAGAGTGACTGTTCCATTGAAAGTGGAAGTAGATGATTGTCAGCTAACACACCAGTTCATTTTGAGTGAATGTTGTCCAGTGAATCTTTGTGGGCGTGACTTGTTATGTAAGCTAGGTTTCCAGATGACCTGCTCCTCAGAAGGTGTCACCATACTCAGATCATCAACAATGACACCTCCGGAGGTGACAACCATGTACAACGACGCGCCTACCGATTGGTCTTATAATTGGTATGTTGATTGTAACACTCATACATCACAACATTTAGAAAAGTTGTTTTCAAAAGTACGGACATGTTATAGCTACGATGCTCCGCTCAGCCCTCATGATAACTTGCTCTGTACCGCATCAACATCTTTTTTAAGCCAAGACCATGGGTTTGAGGACACTTGGATGTTGCCTCAAGTTGATGAAACATTGATGTGTAATGTGTTGTATGTTGGACCGGATCATGCAGTTCTTTCTGTCGACCTTAACGGTACACAGAAACAGCTGTATGATGGTCATTCTGTGCCTCATGTGTCTCTTGCCGTTTCTGAGTTTGTTAATAGGAGGGATGCTGATGCGTGGCTGATGGACATAATGACAATAACGGACTGGGTCGGAAATCCTCATCAAATGAGGTATTCCGCCAAGACGGGGGTAAGAGCATTTCCTTACACCTGGGCTATTCCAGTCACTAGGGGGATCCAAGGATCATGTTTCTTCCAGACACAATCTGATGACACACAAGATTTATCTGTGTTACGAGGACTTCCAGATTCATTATGGGCAAAGGACAAATTTGATATAGGGAAAATTCGAAACGTGAATCCTGTTGTGGTTACCCCTAAAAGTTCATTCCGACCAAAGCGCGCTCAGTACCCGCTCCCTCTAGAGGCTATAGAAGGTATTGCAGAGGTACATGCATCTTTGTTAGAGCGTGGAGCCATTTCTGAGGTTGACAGCTCTCCTGTCAATTCTCCAATCCTCCCTGTGCGCAAAGCCTCAGGAGAATGGCGTTTTGTTCAAGATTTGCGTTGTGTTAATGAAGCTGTCATTGCTAGGACTCCTCTTTGTCCTAATCCTGTAACCCTCCTTGCCTCCATTCCTTCATCAGCTGCTTTCTTTAGTGTTATTGATCTCAGTAATGCATTTTTTTCTGTACCTGTACACCCTGATAGCAGACATTGGTTTGCTTTCCAGTTCAAGAACAAAACATATGTGTGGAATGTTATGCCTCAAGGATTTGTTGATAGTCCTTCTATCTACAATGCAGAGCTCGCGCGCAGCTTAGAAGGGTTTATTCCACCACAGAATAGCATCATTGTCCAGTATATGGATGATTTGCTTGTTGCTAGCTCAGACAAGGAGTCATGTATCAAAGACACAAACGCATTGTTGTTTTATTTAGCAGAGAATGGCCATAAGGTTTCCAAACACAAAATCCAGCTGGTGCGTGAACAGGTTACATACCTAGGTCACGTTATTTCTAAACATGGAAAATCTTTAGGTAGCAGCCGTGTGGAGGCTATCCTTGCTCTGCCCATGCCTACAACCAAAAAACAAATGATGTCTCTGTTATGAACGGCACACTATTGCCGGGCCTGGGTCCCGGATTTCGCTGAGCTCACACAACCCTTGTCCGATCTGGCCCACGGACGCAACCTTTCTCCCTCTGACCGAATCACCTGGACTGACGAAGCACGACTGACTCTAACGGCCCTTAAACAGAGGCTGTCTACAGCCCCTTGTTTAGGTCTCCCTGACTATGAAAAGCCTTTCCACCTTTTCACAAATGAAAAGGACGGTTATATGTCCGCCGTTTTAACCCAAAAGCATGGGGACCGGTACAGACCGGTAGCATACTACTCTAAAAGGCTTGATAGTGTAGTTAGAGGGTTAATCCCATGTCTAAGATCAGTGGCGGCGGCCACTGAAGCAGTATTGGGATGTGTCGACGTGGTAGCCATGCGACCACTAATCGTGAATGTTCCACATGCTGTTTCTGCTTTACTTTTACAGGCAAAGACCTCACACCTGCATCCAGCGAGACTGTTACACTATCAGAATGTGTTACTAACCATGTCTAATGTTACTCTCCAGAGATGTACTGTCCTGAATCCAGCGACACTGCTGCCAACACCAGATGACGGAGATCCACATGATTGTGTGGCTGTTATTGACTTAGTCAGTAAGCCACGCCCTGACCTCACTGATGTTCCTTTGTCTAACCCTGATTTTGAACTCTTTGTGGATGGTTCTGCCCAGCGATCACAAGCTGGTGAGCCTGTTGTTGCCTATGCGGTTACCACTGCTGATACAGTGCTGGAATCAGCCAGACTTCCTAACCATCTCTCTGCACAGGCTGCTGAATTATTTGCGCTCACCAGGGCATGTATTTTAGCCAAGGGTAAGTCTGCTACTATCCACACGGACAGTGCATATGCATTTAGCACAGTCCATGATTTTGCGATGCTATGGAGGAATCGTGGGTTCCTTACCTCAAGTGGTAAACCCATTGCTCATAATACTTTGATTAACCATTTATTGCAAGCAATGTTGTTACCATCCAGTTTAGCAGTATGCAAATGTAAAGCTCATGCTAAAACCTCGGATCCTGTGTCCATAGGTAATACGGCTGCTGACTCAGCTGCTAAAGCGGCGGCACTCTCCTCTTGCGCTCCTGTGTTGTCTATGCTCTCTCTCTCATCTGTGGATTCACAGGTCTCTCCTCCTATGTCTCTGAACGACATTGCCGACCTACAGGAATCTGCTCCTCCTGATGAGAAGAAGAAGTGGAAAACCAAATGCACATTCAATGATGAAAGCAGGTTATGGCTAGGACCTAATAACAAACCAGTCTTACCTCGTTCTTGTTTCCAGTATGCATTCAAACTAGCGCATGGGCCTGATCATATTTCAAAAATAGGAGTTGTGGATGACGTGCACAGGTATTGGTATGCACCAGGGTTCACTGTGTTTGCAGAGCAGAGTTGTGCCAAATGCATCATCTGTATGCAAAACAACATTGGGAAAGGTATCAAAATGAAAATGTCAGCTCACCCGAGACCAGAGTCTCCGTGGGAACATGTGATGATGGATTTTATTGAACTTACACCATGCGAAGGGTATAAATATTGCCTTGTCTTAACTGATGTTTTTTCTAAGTGGACTGAAGTTTTCCCTTGCAGGCATGCCTCAGCAATCGCTGTGGCCAGGAGTCTCCTCCGAGAGATAATCCCCAGATGGGGATTGCCTTTGAAACTTTCCTCTGATAGAGGAAGCCATTTTGTGAATAATGTGATTAATGAGATTTGTAAGAGTTTGCAAATTGACCTCCGAACGCACTGCAGTTACCATGCTGCATCAGCTGGGATTGTAGAAAGAGCTAACCAGACATTGAAGGTTAAGCTCACCAAACTGATGGCAGAGACAAATCTGTCATGGATGAAAATTTTACCTTTAGCTTTGATGTTCATGAGGGGCCGTCCCCACCAAACTACGGGGCTCTCCCCATATGAAATCATTGCTGGTAGACCTATGAGAATGTTTAACAAACCTTTTCCCCAGAACAAGCTGACTCTGATGTCCTGTGAACAGGACATGGTACAGTATTGTCTGGCACTCAACAACATTCTAAAAGATCTCTTCAACAGAGTGAAGGCGACCATCCCGGATGCCAGAGAGGGTTTCTTGCATCACCTCCAGCCAAGCCAATGGGTGGTGATCCGGGACCTGAAACGGAAGGCGTGGAATAGTGCTCGTTGGCTGGGCCCATACCAGATCTTGCTGACCACCCAGACGGCCATAAAAGTAGCTGAGAGGACGTCTTGAGTACACGCCACCCACTGCAGGCTGGTTCCAAACCAAGACGAGGCCAGCCGGCCAAAATATTCCAACAACCAAGATGCATTACCCGGTGTCACCACCAGGGCGAAAGCTCACTCTCTGGTCTCCTCATCTGAGGAATCAGACCAAGGATAACACACCCTATCTTTTCCTCATTGCTGTCATGATGACAACTTTGACCACTGCCCCAGCAACGCCCAATCATAATCCAACCACACTCCCCCTCACGCACCTACTCGCACCCCCCTTGAAAGAGAACTCGGACCAGTTCTCTCCTGAAACTGAAACCATTGAACGAAGGAAAAGACAAGAACACACCCCAGTATTCGTTTGTCCCGTTGAGCGTTGCACTCCACTTGACTGTTGGGTCTATACGGTAGACCAAGATGGATGGAAGATGCTGCATACTGCTTATGTGAGATTTGAAAGTAACAAACGATTTCCAGGTTCTACTGTTGTAACTGTGACTGAAGTTAATGTAGAAAAAGACTCTCCTTATTGGTGTGTTTTAACTAAAGATGTTATGCGAGTATCAAGAACAAAGAATTATGGAGTTGACATTTGTAGATCTGTTCCAGATTATCCTCAAGGTACTGTGTTTAACTGCTCTATGCACCTAACCAAATCAGCTAAGTCAATTGGACAGGAAAAGAAGCATCCTAATGAAGCTATTAGTATAGTCAGAGACTTTGCACATAGAATGAACTACGCTAACTGTTGGATTTGTCAAAATGTACCTCTTAGTACTTCTGCACCCATATTTTATCCAATTCCTTTAACCCAAGCAGAATGGTCACACTATGACTGGCAGGGTTTAGATACTCATGTTTTCTCCGCTCCTGGACAATCCTCTGCTTGTCATTTTCATGTAGGATTAGATAGACTAGGTAACTCCTATACAGGGATTGAAGAGGTTATTCTAAGCAAATTAACACTAGAGGTTAATGAGAATCATAGACCTTCTAATTTCTCCCGCCTTATTCTGTTCAAGGTTACACACTTTTCTGAAATAGCTGGACAGGGATTGGTTCACAATATTCAAGTTATATTAGTCCAAATAGACAATCATGCACCGAGTACTAGGTTAGCTTGCACAGCTGTATCTACTACAGTAAATTGGCGAAATTCAATTACCATTTCTGGATTAAAATGTCAAATTATCGATTGCATCATTAAAGCACAAACAAAATTGCATCCTCAAGAAATGGAACCTCAAAATCAAGTCGACCAATTCAAAGTAGTACCTCTTCAACAGGTTACAGCCTGTATTGATCTTTTCAGATACAACACACAAATTAGGACACAAATTAATGATCTAGGCACTAGCTCCTGCGTTGCTCCTATCTACAAATTCTTATATCCAGGTTCAGCGATAGGCCTTCCAAAAGGTGTATTTTTAGTCTGTGGCGATACATCTTATTCAACCCTAAATAGCAACAGTGTAGGAAGATGCTATCTTGCTCATTTAATTCCCATGATTAGGAAGGTGGATCACGCTGAAATGCAGGTAATTCATCATCAATCAAATTATAGACATCGTCGTGCTATATCACCCTTTCAGTTTATTTTTGGTGTATTTTTTCCTAACTATGGCATGTATAACACCCAAACTGAACTCATGACTCTCTCCGCTGTCTTGGCGGATCACTTGAATGCATCGGACAGAGTAATTTCAGCCTTAGCTAAGGAGGTGAATGAAATGAAGAAAGTTGTGCTACAAAATAGGTTTGCCTTAGATATAATTCTTGCTAGTAAAGGAGGAACATGCGCGATTGTAGGGTCAGAATGCTGTTCGTTCATCTCAGATCCAAATGCCACATTAACAGAGTTCCATGAATCAAACATGAAAGGTATTCAGATCTTAAAGACTGTCCATGGGTTTAATGCTTGGGGAATTTTCGATTATGCTTTTCCAAGTTCTGGAAATATTCTCAGATCTCTAGGTATCATTTTTATGATTATTATTTTGATTATTATTATTATTGGCATTGTTCTTAAGTGTATTGGAAAGGGTTTGAATACTGTTACAGATATGCCCATTACTGCATTAATGTTCAAAGGAGAAGTTGAATTAGACCTTCATTCAACTCAAGAACTTAGTCAAGTCTGTGCCATTGGAAATTAGGATCTTGAATTGTTTTGAAACTTGAAGTTAAGTTTTTTTCCTCTCAAAATAAAGAGGTTTTTTTTTCCACTCATGAATATATGAAATCTGTATTAGATTAGTATCATGTTATCTTTTTACCTTGCTTATGCCAAATTGAAGTGAGGAGTTTTGGTACATGATTGCATATAGGAAGAAATTAATCTTGGTGTGTTAAATAACCTTGAGTTTATTAATCTTTATTATGCTCCACCTAGTGGAGAATAGATAACTTCCTTTCCATATGTGTAGAATTAGGTTTTTACCAAATCTGTTTGACTATTTTTATGATATTTTATAATTTGATTCCACATGGTTGATCCTTTCAATTATATTATTATTGTTGTGGATGTTTTACCCACAAGATTGGGGAATTGTTAAAGAATTCCAACTGATCACCCATGTGTTCACTCCAAGATAGTTTTTCTGTTATCTTACTCTATTTATGTTCCTGTTTTCTCTGAGTTTATTGTTTTACAATGTTTGTGGAAAGCAGACGTTAACTACATTCTCACTGCCATCTGTTGTGCCAGACCAACTGGCACAACCCCCTGTCACGACACTACCCCTTTAAAAGGGCTCCACCTCTCATTGACGGGGCTCTCTGACTCGAATTCACTTCCTGTTGTGAGAGACCGCTTGCAAACGTATTGAAGAATAAAGTATTGTCAATTGTTTTTAAACCAGCTTGAATCGACCACTCGCGTGCTCTTATTCTTAATCCAAGTATTAAGAAAATATATTAACAGGTCGAGTACTAACAAACGCGTTTCTCTACTAACAAACGTGTTTCTCTACTAACAAACGCGTTTCTCTACTAACAAACGTGTTTCTCTACTAACAAACGTGTTTCTCTACTAACAAACGTGTTTATCTACTAACAAACGCGTTTCTCTACTAACAAACGTGTTTCTCTACTAACAAACGCGTTTCTCTACTAACAAACGTGTTTCTCTACTAACAAACGCGTTTCTCTACTAACAAACGTGTTTCTCTACTAACAAACGTGTTTCTCTACTAACAAACGTGCTTCTCTACTAACAAACGCGTTTCTCTACTAACAAACGTGTTTCTCTACTAACAAACGTGTTTCTCTTACAAACGTGTTTCTCTACTAACAAACGTGTTCCCTACTAACAAACGTGTTTCTCTACTAACAAACGTGTTTCTCTTACAAACGTGTTTCTCTACTAACAAACGTGTTCCCTACTAGCAAACGTGTTTCTCTACTAACAAACGCGTTTCTCTACTAACAAACGTGTTTCTCTTCTAACAAACGTGTTTCTCTACTAACAAACATGTTTCTCTACTAACAAACGTGTTTCTCTACTAACAAACGTGTTTCTCTACTAACAAACGTGTTTCTCTACTAACAAACGTGTTTCTCTACTAACAAACGCGTTTCTCTACTAACAAACGTGTTCCCTACTAACAAACGTGTTTCTCTACTAACAAACGTGTTTCTCTACTAACAAACGTGTTTCTCTACTAACAAACGTGTTTCTCTACTAACAAACGTGTTTCTCTACTGCGCACATGCAAGGCTGTCTAATCACATCTACTCATCCGCATGGTCAGGAAGTGGATCTGGCTCCTGATTGGCTGCTCACCGGGGTCCGTCCACCACGGGATAGAACCCAGGCACGTTGGGACCAGGAAGTACGTCAGCGTTGATCCAGACGGGCCGGTTGATCCCTGCGGTCCGGTTCTTCAGCGCCGTCAGTGATGGACCCACTGCCTTCAGACTCTTAAAGTCCAGCTTCATGCCTTTGGCAGAGGGGACAACATGATGGCTCTTAAAGGGGAGGTCACCTGCAGTATCATCAATCTTAAAGGGATATTTCACCGTAGAATTAAAGTTTATCGGAGCTCTTTGGGCTACCCTCAGGATAGATTTTGTGGTTTCAATACTAATATTAAAGCGCAAGCTTTATTGGCAGACTGATAGATAGGGAGGTTGTACAGTATTTTGCTTTGTAACCAATCAGGGCCCCCGACCTTTCCTGGAGTTGAGCACGGCATCCAGCCATTGGTCCAGGCTGTTGTCACTGTCGACGTCCGGGGGGTGGGCCATGATAGGGAGGGCCGTCTCATTGGCTGTATGCAGACCCTGGACGGTCACATCCGCTTCCAGGATCATGACGTCACCTTAGGAGAGGGGGGAGGAAGGGAGGAGGGAGGAGAGAGAGAGGAGGGAGGGAGGAAAGAGAGAGGAGAGAGAGAGGAGGGAGGGAGGAGAGGGAGAGAGAGAGGAGAGAGAGAAGAGGGAGGGAGGGAGGAGAGGGAGAGGAGAGGGAGAGGAGGGAGGGAGGGAGGGAGGAGAGGGAGAGGAGGGAGAGAGAGAGGAGGGAGAGAGGAGGGAGGGAGGGAGGAGAGGGAGAGAGAGAGGAGAGAGAGAAGAGGGAGGGAGGGAGGAGAGGGAGAGGAGAGAGAGAGGAAGGAGAGGGAGAGGAAGAGGAGAGAGAGAGGAGGGGGCAGAGGGATGATAGTATGGTTAGAAACTATTCAGGGTGTGATCTTGTAATAGATAAATTCAAATGAGTGTATTCTCTGCTCAATACATTATCATAGGCCTGTCTTATAAAGTGAGCGCTGGCCTCTGTTTATTGCCCTGACCTCAATGTCCCCAGGCCTAAACAACCCTTTATGGCAGGAGACCTCACCAGGGGTCACCTCCTCCCAGCTAGACCTCCCCAGGGGTCACCTCCTCCCAGCTAGACCTCACCAGGGGTCACCTCCTCCCAGCTAGACCTCACCAGGTCCCCTCCTCCCAGCTAGACCTCACCAGGGGTCACCTCCTCCCAGCTAGACCTCCCCAGGGGTCCCCTCCTCCCAGCTAGACCTCCCCAGGGGTCACCTCCTCCCAGCTAGACCTCCCCAGGGGTCCCCTCCTCCCAGCTAGACCTCACCAGGGGTCACCTCCTCCCAGCTAGACCTCCCCAGGGGTCCCCTCCTCCCAGCTAGACCTCACCAGGGGTCACCTCCTCCCAGCTAGACCTCACCAGGGGTCACCTCCTCCCAGCTAGACCTCACCAGGGGTCACCTCCTCCCAGCTAGACCTCCCCAGGGGTCCCCTCCTCCCAGCTAGACCTCACCAGGGGTCCCCTCCTCCCAACTAGACCTCACCAGGGGTCACCTCCTCCCAGGGGTCCCCTCCTCCCAGCTAGACCTCACCAGGGGTCACCTCCTCCCAACTAGACCTCCCCAGGGGTCACCTCCTCCCAGGGGTCCCCTCCTCCCAGCTAGACCTCACCAGGGGTCCCCTCCTCCCAGCTAGACCTCCCCAGGGGTCCCCTCCTCCCAGCTAGACCTCACCAGGGGTCCCCTCCTCCCAGCTAGACCTCACCAGGTACCCTCCTCCCAGCTAGACCTCCCCAGGGGTCCCCTCCTCCCAGCTAGACCTCACCAGGGGTCCCCTCCTCCCAGCTAGACCTCCCCAGGGGTCCCCTCCTCCCAGCTAGACCTCCCCAGGGGTCACCTCCTCCCAGCTATCTCTGATCTCTGTAATGTTTACTTCAGCTGTTGACCCTCAGACCTAGCCTTCTCACTGATGATTGGTTAGTGAAGTATTTGCATATGCAGGTATGGTCACACCCACACTGTTTATAATGCTCTGTTTTCATGATAATCTTGGCTCTTGGTGGATGTTCCTTTCTCTCTGAGCCCGACTTTGCAAACTCATAAACTATCTGGAATAAAGGTAACCAGCCTGGACTTGCAAAGATGAACCTTGGCATTCTCGACTGCTCTTTTTTTAATTATTAGAATAAATCTATAACCGTCTCATGAATGGACTTCTTGGTTGGTTGAGTGCGGCCATTACTTTTCAGAGCCTTGTTCATCTCTGACTGGTTGTTGGCACGGTGATACCAGGTAGCCAATAGCGCGTCTTTCTCTGCGATGTCACCGGTCTGAACCAGGAAGTCCAGCATGTCTCCACCAGTAGGAAACCATGGAAGGGGACCGGGGCCTGACATTAAAACACACACACACACACACACACACGCACACACACACACACACACACACACACACACACACACACACACACACACACACACACACAGCCATTATTGTCCATTTATGGATGACAGGAATAGCAGTCTTCACTGATGATGGTAAATGTACTGCACTTATTTTGCACCCTGAACACTTCCCTCCCGAGACACAGACCCTGAACACTTCCCTCCCGAGACACAGACCCTGAACACTTCCCTCCCGAGACACAGACCCTGAACACTTCCCTCCCGAGACACAGACCCTGAACACTTCCCTCCCGAGACACAGACCCTGAACACTTCCCTCCCCCCGAGACACAGACCCTGAACACTTCCCTCCCGAGACACAGACCCTGAACACCCCCCCCCGAGACACAGACCCTGAACACTTCCCTCCTGAGACACAGACCCTGAACACTTCCCTCCTGAGACACAGACCCTGAACACTTCCCTCCCGAGACACAGACCCTGAACACTTCCCTCCTGAGACACATACCCTGAACACTTCCCCCCCGAGACACAGACCCTGAACACTTCCCCCCCGAGACACAGACCCTGAACACTTCCCTCCCGAGACACAGACCCTGAACACTTCCCTCCCGAGACACAGACCCTGAACACTTCCCTCCCGAGACAGACCCTGAACACTTCCCCCCAAGACACAGACCCTGAACACTCCCCCCCCG
>NC_140257.1:4022834-4040334 GCF_949987555.1 Borostomias antarcticus | reverse complement strand
TCTTGTCCAGGGCAGTGGGGGGTCGGTTGTTGGTCTGCTCTGGCAGCACCAGTCTGATCCTTCTCTTGGAGGGCAGGTACTCCTGCATGACAGCAGGGGCTTCAGACTGCGGGGCTGTAGACTGAGGGGCTGCAGACTGAGGGGCTGCAGACTGAGGGGCTGCAGACTGAGGGGCTGTAGACTGAGGGGCTGTAGACTGAGGGGCTGCAGACTGAGGGGCTGTAGACTGAGGGGCTGCAGACTGAGGGGCTGCAGACTGAGGGGCTGTAGACTGAGGGGCTGTAGACTGAGGGTCTGTAGACTGAGGGGCTGTAGACTGAGGGGCTGTAGACTGAGGGTCTGCAGACTGATGGGCTGTAGACTGAGGAGCTGCAGGATGAGAGGCTATAGCCTGAGGGGCCGTAGACTGGGGGGCAGTAGACTGTGGGGCTGCAGACTGAGGGGCTATAGCCTGAGGGGCAGTAGACTGGGGGGCAGTAGACTGTGGGGCTGCAGACTGATAGGGTGTAGACTGAGGGGCTGTAGACTGAGGGGCTGTAGACTGATAGGGTGTAGACTGAGGGGCTGCAGACTGAGGGGCTGTAGACTGAGGGGCTGCAGACTGAGGGGCTGCAGACTGAGGGGCTGTAGACTGATAGGGTATAGACTGATAGGGTGTAGACTGAGGGACTGTAGACTGAGGGGCTGCAGACTGATAGGGTGCAGACTGATAGGGTGCAGACTGAGGGGCTGCAGACTGATAGGGTATAGACTGATAGGGTATAGACTGAGGGGCTGCAGACTGATAGGGTATAGACTGATAGGGTGCAGACTGAGGGGCTGTAGACTGAGGGGCTGTAGACTGATAGGGTGCAGACTGAGGGGCGGCAGACTGAGGGGCCAGAGCCAGAGTCAGACTGTTATTGTTGGACACATTCTCCCTGTTGAGGGGACCAGGAGCCTGTAGGCTCTGGAAGCCTGGAGCTTGGGGGGCCAGAGGAGGATAACCCTGCCCGGCCTGGAGGCCCGCAGCCTGGGTAAGGGTTGAGCCAAGCCTGGGTCCCTGGTTCAGGTTGCCTGGAGGTGGTTGGGAGAAGGGCTGGATGACAGAGTTACCGACAGGTAAACTTCCCGGCTGGCCTGGATGGAGAGGGGATGTGTGAGCGAGGTTAGGCGCTAGGACAGCAGAGGGGTGCGGGCGGCTCGTTAGTAGCGATGGGGGCCCTAAGCTGCCGCTCTGTGGCTGTAAGGGGCCAGTATAAGGCATGTTTGGAGCCTGAAGGTTTTGTAAACTTCCTGTCTGCCAAGGAAGTCCTCTGACACCAGCTCCTGGGAAGAGGAGAGGCTGTGAGGATGACCGCTGGATGTTTCCCTGGAGACCGGGGTGTGGTAGTCCCCGCCCCGGCACGTTGGCGTACGCCCCCATCTGCTGACCGAAGGCGGAGCTCCCGGCCGGGTCTGATTGGTTGGCGGTGTTGTCGTTCAGGGTGTGCTCTCCCTCCACGCCCGCCTCACCCTCTCGCTGCGGTTTGGAGCAAGCCTTCTTCTGCTTGGAGGAAGACTTGCTTTTCGTCGATTCCTCCTCTTCATCCTCCTCCTCCTCCTCATCCTTCCTCTTCGATCTCTTAGCGGATGACTGTTTGCTCTTGTGTTTGGATCCTCCTCCTTTCCCCTCCTTCCTGCTCCCCTTGCTCCCTGCCTTGGGGTGGACCTTCCCCTTCCTCAGAGGGTTCAGGATCAGCTTCACCTTCAGCAGCCGGCTGGACTGGACCTTCGGTCTCTGCCTCCTGGAGTTCTCGTCTCGCGCTCCGTCACTAGTTCTCCCGGTTCTCCCAGTTCCCCCGGCCCCCTCGCCGCCCGGCCTCTGTTCTCCGCCCTCCATCTTTCCGGAAGCTTCCGTATCGTCCTCTCTTCCTCCGCCGCTGTCCTTCTTCCTCAGTTGGTCCAGCAGGCGCGCCCCGGGACGCTCTAGATAGAACGAGACGCTCCTCGCTACTCCTCTCCCCCTCGCGGCGCCGTAGCCGTCCGTATCGTACGGGTTGGGGTTCAGGTTCCACCCCGTGTTCAGTCTGTGCTGGGGATGGGTGTTGGGGTAGCCGCTGTAGAGGGCGGTGTCTGTGGCGCTGGGCGGGTAGCGTCCCTCCCTGCCCGGCTGCCCAGTCCTCCTGTACTCGAACGCCCTGTGACAGTTACCACAGCTGAGGGTCGGGGTGTCCAGTCCGGGTCCCGGTCCGGCTGTCTCTCCCCCAGGTGGGTAGCCCCCCCGGCCCCTGCCCTCACCCCCCCGCCTGCCGGGGCCGACTGCCTGTCTCTGGGCGCCCTCTAGTGGAGGTCTGCTGGCACTAGGACCTCTGTGGTGATAGGCCTCTTCTTGTTGATGGCTGATTGGGTGGCTGGCCTGGCCCCCTGCCGGCCTAACCGATGACCTTTCACCTCTGACATCTGTCAAAAGAGAGAGGGAAACTTGTGAGTCCTTCAATGACGATAAATGGTGTGCTCATTCAAACTCGAACTGTTCATATTTAGCTACATAATCAGCCCTTAACCCTTACCTGCCAGCTGTGACCTCACTGGGTGTGTCATGTATCTACTCCTCTCCTCCCTCTCTTCTGTCCCATTAGGCCACGCCCCTCCCTGTCTGAGCGTGTGCGGAAACGCCCCTTTGTGTCCATCTCCTCCTCCGGACTCTTCCCCCAATGTCCTGCAGTTGGGACATCTAAAATGTCCGCTGCCGTCTCCCATCCTGGACCTAAGATGGCCGCCATTGTCCTCAAACATTGCTGCTTCCCTGCTCCATGGTGCGTGGTTTCCCTGTGGGTGGCTGCTATTGGCCAGCATGAGTTTGGTGTCCAATCCTTCCTTCGCCCCGCCCACATCGCGTTGAGTGACAGTTTGTCCAGGCTCCGCCCCCTTTTCCTTCTTGGCACCGCCCTTCGGTGACCTCATCAGGACGCCTTTGCGGAATAACACCAACAGCACCAGCAGAATCAGGCCAACTCCACCTGGCAGTATGGTAGATAACAGTAGAACACAATAAACAATCAAACTACCACAGTAGAACACAATAAATACACAGCAGAATTCAGCAGTAGAACACGGTAACATCCATCCATCCATCCATCCGTCTTCATCCGCTTATCCGGGGTCGGGTCGCGGAGGCAGCAGTTCCAGCAGGGGGCCCCAGACATCCCTTTCCCTAGCAGCATCAACCAGCTCTGCCTGGGGAATCTTTAGCCGCTCCCAGGCCAGTGCGGAGATGTAGTCCCGCCACCTAGTCCTGGGTCTACCCCACCGCCTCCTCCCAGCCAGACACGCCTGGAACACCTCCCTAGGGAGGCGCCCAGGAGGCATCCTCACTAGATGCCCGAACCACCTCAACTGGCTCCTTTCGACGCAAAGGAGCAGCAACTCTACTCCGAGTCTCTCCCGGATGGCTGAACTTCTCACCCGATCTCTCAGGGAGACCCCAGCCACCCTCCGGAGAAAACTCATTTTGGCCGCTTGTATCCGTGATCTCGTTCTTTCGGTCATGACCCATCCTTCATGACCATAGGTGAGGGTGGGGACGAAGATAGACCGATAGATCGAGAGCTTTGCCGCTGTAACATAATGCAACTAAATCAAATCAATTTTTTTTGTATAGCGCATTTCATACAATGCACTTTACAAAGAGCAATGGGGGTTTGGACATGGGTCCTACCCCTACTACAGTCAATGCTCATCTGTAAATCCATTCCACTCCTGTCCAGATGGTGGCACTAGCCTCCAGCGGAATCTGTCTCGGTTGTGGGCGGTCTCACCAGAGAAGCAGGCGGCGGCGGCGATGGCCAGGTCTCTGACGTAGTGCTGGGCGGAGATGGAGCTCCTGGCCTCCACCTGGACCATAATGTTCTGGTTCTGGTTCTGGTTTGGCGGGACACAGTTGGCCTCGGTCAGGTCCAGCACTCTGGTCACTGCAGGGTTGTCAGCGCTCACACACACCAGCCTCCCAGCGTTATACAGCAGCTGGGACACGGACATAACAACGGGGTATTAGACTACTCTCAGGCTACTCTCAGGCTACTCTCAGGCTACTCTTAGGCTACTCTTAGGCTACTCTCAGGCTACTCTCAGGCTACTCTCAGGCTACTCTCAGGCTACTCTTAGGCTACTCTCAATCAAATAAACAATCAAACTACTCAGGCTACTCTCAGGCTACTCTCAGGCTACTCTCAGGCTACTCTCAGGCTACTCTTAGGCTACTCTTAGGCTACTCTCAGGCTACTCTCAGGCTACTCTCATGCTACTTTTAGGCTACTCTCAGGCTACTCTCAGGCTACTCTTAGGCTACTCTTAATCTACTCTCAGGCTACTCTCAGGCTACTCTTAGGCTACTCTCAGGCTACTCTCAGGCTACTCTCAGGCTACTCTCAGGCTACTCTAAGAATACTCTTAATCTACTCTTAGGCTACTCTCAGAGTGATACACATTCAGTGTTGATGGATGGATGGATGGATGATGGATGGTGGCTGGATGGATGATGGATGGATGGATGGATGGATGGATGGATGGATGGATGGATGGATGGATGGTGGATGGATGGATGGATGATTTTGTGTAATTTTTGGGCACAACCCAAGATTAAGATCTTGCTGATCTTGGAGCAGCAGGTGCTCTTCAAACAGAACCCTCTAGCTGTGGTTGACCTTATCCGGAGCCTGCATGTAGCTGGAGAGGAAGGTGGCCAGCTGGCGGAGTTCACAGGTGCAGTTCCAGGTGTTGAGGTCCAGGTTGAGGCTTCCGAGCCAGGAGAGGTAGGAGAAGGTCTGGGCCGGCACCGAACGCAGACGGTTCCCCGACAGGTCCAGACTCCGCAGAGACACCAGCCCATGGAAACTGGTATTCACATTGATTGATCAGTCAGACGATCAATCTATCAATCAACCAATCAATCAAAAACCAACTGATGAATCGATATCATCAAATTAACCAAAGAACCAATCCATTAATCAATGAAACCATTGATCAACCAATCAAACAACCCACCAGTGATTCCATCCATCAATCAATCAAAAGACAAAGTGTCCTCCGTCCTCACCTGCCCCTCCCCAGGTGTGACAGCAGGTTGTGGGAGAGGTCGAGGGTCTCCAGCCCCCTTAGGTCAACCTGGGAGAAGGTGTCATCCTCCAGACTGCTCAGCAAGTTCCCCTCCAGCCGCAGTATCCTCAGGGTCCTAGTGCCCTGGAACCACGAGCCGTTTACCTGGAGAGAGTCAAGATATGTGAACACTATACCAAGCTGCTCTGTGCCAGTATGGTTCCTCACACAGATCTGAGTATGTCATCATCTGAAAATGTATCTGATAAAGACCTGGATCCTCCAGTCCTCCCCCGTCCGCCCACCTGTGTGAGGTCGTTGCTCCCCAGGTCGAGCACCTCCAGGCGGGCTAGGTCAGAGACGGCGCCCCCTCCCAGGGCCTGGTTGGTCAGCCGGTTGTGGTCCAGCATCAGGGTGTGGAGCAGGCTCAGGTTCCCGAAGGCCAGGTGGGAGACGGTCACGATGGCGTTGTGGCTCAGGTCCAGCACGGTCAGGTTGGCCAGGTGGGAGAGCGAGCGTTGGTCCACAGAGGAGATGGAGCCGTCGGTCAGCATCAGGGCCTGGGTGGAGTCTGGGGCCTCTGGAGGGCCGCAGAGGGAGGAAGGACCATATTAGGGTCAAACACCATCTGTCATCCTTTCAAAAGCTTTGAAAAAAGATTGGGGCTGCGTTCCGAATTGCATACTTCATTACTATATAGTACGTAGATGTAGTATGTAGTATGGATGCAGAACGGCAAAAATACCAGGATGTCCTACTACATCTGGGTGTATTTTGCAGTATGCAAGCCAGCTGATTTTTCTGGCTATTCTGACCCACAATCCTGTGCGCTGAGGACATGACTGTATGTCCGAGTCGCGCCAGAGGCGTTTTGATGAATCCCAGCTGTGGACGAATGTCGCTTTATGAACTGTGACAGATGTGGTCAAATTTCAAGGCGCAATGTTATGACAAGGTAGTATGTCCCAATTGGATGCGTACTGCGTGCGAAGTATGTACTTTCTAGAGGCAGCTGTAGTACGTTCTGGTGTAAGTATGCAATTCGGAACAGCCTGGGTGAGCATGTCTGGCCCAATGGTGAAAAAGGACAAGTCCCACCCAATCAGCAGTGGAGTCGGTTTGAGCTACGAAACCCACCAATGATGTTGGAGAGCTGGTGGCAGATGAGGGCGTGTTCAGAACACACCACACAGGAGGCGGGGCATGAGAGGAGGCGGGGCCAGCGCTGGGCTCGTGTGATTGACAGCAGCAGCATCAGGAGGACACCTGGAATGGAATATTACCATGGAGAGATAGAGAGAGAGAGAGAGAGGGAAAGAGAGAGAAAGAGAGTGAGAAATGAGAAAGAGAGAGAGAGAGAAAGCGAGAGAAAGAGGGAGAGGGAAAGATAGAGGGAATGAGAGAGGGAAGGAGAGACAAAGAGAGAGAGAGAGATGGCGGGGGGAGAGAGAGAGGGAAAGAGAGAGAAAGAGAGAGGGAGGGAGGGAGGGAGAGAAAGACAGGCAGTTGTTCTCAAAGAATATTGTGTATGTTGGGAACTTTGAGTATAACTAGTGTTTTCAATGTTGTTCCCTACACGGCTCTTACTTCTCATGGTGCGTTACAGGGCGGGCGGAACGGTCCTCCATACGGCCCACCCTGCTCCCACCGGACTCATCCTCATCTTCATCCTCCTCCTCTTCACAAAGCTGCACTCCTTTCCTGGAAGGCGGGAAACGTCTGTCTGTCTGTGTGTGTTTGTGCGTGTGTCTAGTTGGTTGTGTGTTTGTGCGTGTCTAGTTGGTTGTGTGTTTGTGTGTGTGTCTAGTTGGTTGTGTGTTGTGTGTGTGTCTAGTTGGTTGTGTGTTTGTGCGTGTGTCTAGTTGGTTGTGTGTTTGTGTGTGTGTCTAGTTGGTTGTGTATTTGTGTGTGTCTAGTTGGTTGTGTGTTTGTGTGTGTCTAGTTGGTTGTGTGTTTGTGTGTGTCTAGTTGGTTGTGTGTTTGTGTGTGTGTCTAGTTGGTTGTGTGTTTGTGCGTGTGTCTAGTTGGTTGTGTGTTTGTGTGTGTCTAGTTGGTTGTGTGTTTGTGTGTGTGTCTAGTTGGTTGTGTGTTTGTGTGTGTCTAGTTGGTTGTGTGTTTGTGTGTGTGTCTAGTTGGTTGTGTGTTTGTGCGTGTGTCTATTTGGTTGTGTGTTTGTGCGTGTGTCTAGTTGGTTGTGTATTTGTGCGTGTCTAGTTGGTTGTGTGTTTGTGCGTGTGTCTAGTTGGTTGTGTATTTGTGCGTGTCTAGTTGGTTGTGTGTTTGTGCGTGTGTCTAGTTGGTTGTGTGTTTGTGTGTGTCTAGTTGGTTGTGTGTTTGTGTGTGTCTAGTTGGTTGTGTGTTTGTGCGTGTCTAGTTGGTTGTGTGTTTGTGTGTGTGTCTAGTTGGTTGTGTATTTGTGCATGTGTCTAGTTGGTTGTGTGTTTGTGCGTGTGTCTAGTTGGTTGTGTGTTTGTGCGTGTGTCTAGTTGGTTGTGTGTTTGTGTGTGTCTAGTTGGTTGTGTGTTTGTGTGTGTCTAGTTGGTTGTGTGTTTGTGTGTGTGTCTAGTTGGTTGTGTGTTTGTGTGTGTCTAGTTGGTTGTGTGTTTGTGTGTGTCTAGTTGGTTGTGTGTTTGTGCGTGTCTAGTTGGTTGTGTGTTTGTGCGTGTGTCTAGTTGGTTGTGTGTTTGTGTGTGTCTAGTTGGTTGTTTGTTTGTGTGTGTCTAGTTGGTTGTGTGTTTGTGCGTGTGTCTAGTTGGTTGTGTTTGTGTGTGTCTAGTTGGTTGTGTGTTTGTGTGTGTCTAGTTGGTTGTGTGTTTGTGTGTGTGTCTAGTTGGTTGTGTTTGTGTGTGTCTAGTTGGTTGTGTGTTTGTGTGTGTGTCTAGTTGTTTGTTTGTGTGTGTCTAGTTGGTTGTGTGTTTGTGCGTGTGTCTAGTTGGTTGTGTTTGTGTGTGTCTAGTTGGTTGTGTGTTTGTGTGTGTGTCTAGTTGGTTGTGTGTTTGTGTTTGTCTAGTTGGTTGTGTGTTTGTGCGTGTGTCTAGTTGGTTGTGTTTGTGTGTGTCTAGTTGGTTGTGTGTTTGTGTGTGTCTAGTTGGTTGTGTGTTTGTGTGTGTGTCTAGTTGGTTGTGTGTTTGTGTGTGTGTCTAGTTGGTTGTGTGTTTGTGCGTGTGTCTAGTTGGTTGTGTGTTTGTGTGTGTGTCTAGTTGGTTGTGTGTTTGTGCGTGTGTCTAGTTGGTTGTGTGTTTGTGCGTGTCTAGTTGGTTGTGTGTTTGTGTGTGTGTAGTTGGTTGTGTGTTTGTCTGTGTCTAGTTGGTTGTGTGTTTGTGCGTGTGTCTAGTTGGTTGTGTTTGTGCGTGTGTCTAGTTGGTTGTGTGTTTGTGTGTGTCTAGTTGGTTGTGTGTTTGTGCGTGTCTAGTTGGTTGTGTGTTTGTGCGTGTGTCTAGTTGGTTGTGTGTTTGTGTGTGTCTAGTTGGTTGTGTGTTTGTGCGTGTGTCTAGTTGGTTGTGTGTTTGTGCGTGTGTCTAGTTGGTTGTGTGATTGTGCGTGTGTCTAGTTGGTTGTGTGTTTGTGTGTGTCTAGTTGGTTGTGTGTTGTGTGTGTCTAGTTGGTTGTGTGTTTGTGTGTGTCTAGTTGGTTGTGTGTTTGTGTGTGTCTAGTTGGTTGTGTGTTTGTGTGTGTCTAGTTGGTTGTGTGTTTGTGTGTCTAGTTAGTTGTGTGTGTGTTTGTGTGTCTAGTTGGTTGTGTGTTTGTGCGTGTCTAGTTGGTTGTGTGTTTGTGTGTGTCTAGTTGGTTGTGTGTTTGTGCGTGTCTAGTTGGTTGTGTGTTTGTGCGTGTGTCTAGTTGGTTGTGTGTTTGTGTGTGTCTAGTTGGTTGTGTGTTTGTGCGTGTGTCTAGTTGGTTGTGTGTTTGTGCGTGTGTCTAGTTGGTTGTGTGATTGTGCGTGTGTCTAGTTGGTTGTGTGTTTGTGTGTGTCTAGTTGGTTGTGTGTTTGTGTGTGTCTAGTTGGTTGTGTGTTTGTGCGTGTCTAGTTGGTTGTGTGTTTGTGTGTGTCTAGTTGGTTGTGTGTTTGTGTGTGTCTAGTTGGTTGTGTGTTTGTGTGTGTCTAGTTGGTTGTGTGTTTGTGTGTGTCTAGTTGGTTGTGTGTTTGTGTGTCTAGTTAGTTGTGTGTGTGTGTGTGTGTCTAGTTGGTTGTGTGTGTGTGTGTGTCTAGTTGGTTGTGTGTTTGTGTGTGTGTCTAGTTGGTTGTGTGTGTGTGTGTGTGTCTAGTTGGTTGTGTGTTTGTGCGTGTATCTAGTTGGTTGTGTGTGTGTGTGTGTCTAGTTGGTTGTGTGCGTGTCTAGTTGGTTGTGTTGCTGGGAGACAGAGCAGTGGTCTGTGTGATGGAGGCGGTCTGAGGTTCGAGTGATAAAACATGCATGATGCTTCAATGACTGTACCTCCCCCGGAGTCTACTGTTATCCGTGTGTGTGTGTGTGTGTGTGTGTGTGTGTGTGTGTGTCACAGCAGGTATGGCAACAGCTGTCATGTGTATAGAGTGGCCAGGTAGGGGGGAACTGACAGGAGAGCTTCTCAGGTGACTGACTGGTATCTCTTTGAGTGGTATCTAGTAGTGTGGTATCTCTAGTAGTGTGGTATCTAGTAGTGTGGTATCTCTAGTAGTGTGATATCTCTAGTAGTGTGGTATCTCTAGTAGTGTGGTATCTCTAGTAGTATTGTGGTATCTCTAGTAGTGTGGTATCTCTAGTAGTGTGGTATCTAGTAGTGTGGTATCTCTAGTAGTGTGGTATCTAGTAGTGTGGTATCTCTAGTAGTGTGGTATCTAGTAGTGTGGTATCTAGTAGTGTGGTATCTCTAGTAGTGTGGTATCTCTAGTAGTGTGGTATATCTAGTAGTGTGGTATCTCTAGTAGTGTGGTATCTCTAGTAGTGTGGTATCTCTAGTAGTGTTGTGGTACTCAAGGTCAGTCTTGGTCTCCAGACTGGTCTCCAGACAAAGCGGACTGTGGATTTTATTTCCAGACCGGTCAAGATCCTACCTGAGGGATTATCACTCAACAGCCTGTGCCTTGTCTCATTCGTTAACATCACTACTGTGATCGGATGTAAACCTCCCGCCTCAAATGCAACTCCTAACTTGTCAGATCAGTTTGAGGAGTGGTTTGGTTTGCATGTTGCACGTTTTATCGTGTCACTTGGTCTCGATACACTCTGGTCGTGGTCATGACTCTTTAGGTGGTACAGCAACACTAATCTGTGTCTCCTCTCCTAATGACCCTGACCCACACACACACACACACACACACACACACACACACACACACACACACAGCTTAACTCACCTGCCCCTCGACAGAATGACTGTCTGTAACACCATAATTGAGTCAGTCCCTTTCTGTGTTGTGTGTAGTAACGTACACGACAACAGGCCACACTACACAACAACACACAACACACTCCATCCACAGCATCACAAAAACACACCCTGGATAGTGAACACCACTTCACCTCTGAGCCTCCCTTCACATTGATGACGTCCTCCTTCCAGGGACAATGGTACGATCCACTTGCAGATGAATCCATTAATAGTCAAATCCAGGTTCAGACCACCAGTCCAATAAAGGGGGATTCCATTGTAATTCCATAATTGAGGCTTCTCTGTAGCATGCTGCAGCTTAGCTAGCCAGTGCTAGGCTTCTACAGACTAAGAGTAACACTAAGAGTAGCATAGCACAGATTAGAGACCTAAGCCACTGGAAATAGTGTAGTAATAGTCGCTCTAAGACTGGATGCTGTGTAGAGCAGGTGAGTGAATAGTCTATTAGAAGGTTTCTAGCACAGTATGAGTGTTACTGTCTAACAGTAGAGGCTGTGCTGCCCGTCGCGCTGGGTTGGGTTACCAGGGCTCTGGGCATGCTCAGTGGGTTACCAGGGCTCTGGGCATGCTCAGTGGGTTACCAGGGCTCTGGGCATGCTCAGTGGGACGCTCGGTCACCTGAGCCGGCCTGGTGGTTCAGCGCTGCTTCTCTTGACCTCTGACCTCCTCACAGACAGGCGTGTGAAAGGATTTTGTATCCTTGTTTAGTTAGATTGTCAAAGAACACGCTGAGTGGTCGATCAAGCTGGTTTTAACAAAGTACAATAGTTTATTCTATGTTACGATTCTGCAGAAGCGGACCCTCGCACCGGAAGTGATTCCAGGCAAGAGTGAGACATGGGAGGAGGGTTCGTTGGTTTATACATTGAAAGAGGAAGTGACAGTTTCAGGGGGAAGGCAGGGAAGTGATGTCACACAGGGAGGGATCTGTAGTTCTGACAGACTGATCTATGAGAACGAACTACAAGGTTTAGAATTACAGTCCAGGGGGAAAACAGAACACACTGTTGAGACTTGAAATTCATTCACAATTCCCCACTTTGTGGATTAAATATCCACAACTATAATAGAAATGAAAGAATCAACAATGTGAAATCTAATTATAAAATAGGCCTATCATAAAAATAATCCAACATCTTTGGCAAAACCCTATTCTACACATATGGAAAGGAAGTAATCTATTTCTCCACTAGGTGGAGCATAATAAAGATTTAACAAACTCAAGTTATTTAACACACCAAGATCATTTTCTTCTCATATGCAATCACTTACCAAAACTCCTCACCTTAATTTGGCATAAGCAAGGTAAAAAGATACCATGATTATTAATCTAAGACATCATATATTCATGACTGAGTGGGAAAAACCCTTAAATTCAAATTAGAACCAACAGATTATGTATCAAAATATTCCAAAGTCAATGTCAATGGCACAGACGTCATCAAGATCTTGAATTGAATTAATAGTTAATTTAACTTTTTCTATCATTATTTAGGCAGCATAGGCATATCTGGAACAGCATTTAAACATACACTTAAGAATATTTAAAAAATAATAACGATGAAGAACATACAACTGAAAACACACATATTTGAGAATATCCAGGACTTGCAAAAGCATTCCATTTAGGAACATTATCTAAGATCTGAATACCTTTATCGTTTGCTTCATGGAACTCAATGTAGCATTGGGATCTGAACTAACCGAACAGCAGATATAGCCAGTATTATCTCTAAGGGAAGTCTATTTTGTAGCACAATCTTTTCCATGTAATTTACTTCTGTAGCTAAGGCTGAAATTACTTGGTATTGTGCGATCATGTGTCATGCGTTCATGAGAGAAATAATATACTGAAACTAAATAGAAAATTCGAGACAGCTCTATGGTCTCTAGTTTGATTGCTGATGAATTCCCTGCATTTGAGTGTGATCAATCTTCTTAATCCTGGACATTACATGAGCAAGATAACATTCATATGACACTGTTGCAATTTAAAGTTGAATACGCTATTTCCCTATAGCTCAAAAATACGCCATTTGGAATGGCTCTCTGAACCTTAATTTCACATCTCATAAATCTGCTTAAACCATTAATTTCGTCCTAATCTATGTGTTGTATCTGAAAATATTAATACATGCTGTGATATATTGAAGAGGTCACTTCAAATTTTTTAACTCGCTTTTCAAGTTCAGCCCTGTGGATGCAATTCTGTTAGGCTTCATTTTAATACTTGGTTGATGTAGTTAGGTGCATAGCAGTTAAACACAGTTAAACACAGTCCCCTGAGAATAGTCCGGAACAGCTTCTACAAAGATCAACTTTATAATTATGAATTTTCAATACTTCTATACCCACTCTAAACTAAACTCCAGTCACAGTTTCAACAGTATAACCTGGAAATCTCTGTTGCTTTCAGATCTTATATATGCAGAATGTAGTATTTTCCATTCATCTTCGTCTCAACAGTCAAGTGGAGTGCAACATTCAAATAGGACAAACGCTTGTCCACGTTGCCATAATGATCCTGAGATGGAGGTGACAGGCAAGGTCACTTCTTTCAATAGCTCCTCCTCAGAGGAAGCCACAGTGTGGTGGCCCATGATTGTGTTTTGCTGAAGTGGCGCTCAGAGTTGTCATCCTGACAGCAATGAGGCGTTAGCTCCTCCTCAGAGGAAGCCACAGTGTGGTGGCCCATGATTGTGTTTTGCTGAAGTGGCGCTCAGAGTTGTCATCCTGACAGCAATGAGGCGTTATTCTTTGTCTGATTCCTCATCTGAGACCAGAGAGTGAGCTTTCGCCCTGGTGGTGACACAGGATATTGCATCCTGGTTCTTGGAATTCTCAGGCCGGGTGGCCTCGTCCTGGTTTGGAACCAGCCTGCAGTGGCTGGCGTGTACCCGCAAAGTCCTCTCTGCTACGTCTGAGTTAGCAGCAGGAACTGGTACGGGCCCAGCCAACGGCCACTCTGGTTTCAGGTCTCTGCTCACAACCCATTGGCCTGGTTGGAAATGATGCAGGTCGGCTCTCTCAGGTCGGCAGACCTGTGAATCCACAGATGAGACAGCATAGACAAAACAGGACCGGACCGCAGCTTTTAGCAGCGGAGTTAGCAGCCATACTGGACACAGGATCAGAGGTTTCAATAGGAGCTTGGCCTTTGCCACCATCTTAAAATATTACACATTAAGTTTCTTCTTCAGCTCTGCATCTCGTTCTTTCAACTACTGTCTAATTTCCTTCAACTACACGCTTAAGTCTTTCGGACCTCCCATTCAGGGCGCAATCCCGGGCTAGACCCCGTTCCGTCCGAGGCCTCAAGCCAGGCTCCCCTGGAATGAGAGCTCAGCCTTCTGCTTCCCGGTGTCTTCTTTTCAAAGCCCACCGATCACAGAAGCACTACTCGCCTACTAACGCATTCGCTTTTGGCTTGTAGTGGCCTGACTGTACATTGAGCCGAGCGCGGCGGCCATCTCAGGTCTTACTGCCCTATGCGACCCGACCGGCCGGTGACCCAGTCGATAGCGATCCCGGACACCGTATTGATTGTTAGTCACCCAGCTCAGAACCGACGGTCTGATCCTAATTCCACTTGTGCTATGGATATTAGAACTTTGACCGTTTTCACCAGCCTTGCCTATTCACAGAGGTCGTCTCTAACGCCCCTCTGCTTAGGTGTGGACTGTCGTCCACGTACCACACAGTGCCAACCCCTTAACGGCGACACAGTGCTGACTAGACGGTACCAGAGCAGTATGTTAATTCATACTTCCTCAGACACGGGGGCCTTCAGTCGTCTCCCCAGCACTATATGAAGATTTTAACGTGCCCTTTTGGGACCTTGCGGTCCCGCCACCCGTCTGTTGGAGGCTAGGTCCAGGGGTGCCCAATCCCCCTCCCTAACCTCCTCACTACCTTCAATTCAACTTCTTCATTACCTTCTTCACTACTACTAGTCTGTTTCATTAGCAACAACCAGTTAACTTGATAACATCCTTTACTCCCCCTCTTTTTTGAAACATGATCTGGTCAGTGTGCTAATTTGAATATGCAGTATAGGTTATGCTAACTATGAAATGAGCATTCATTCACATTCAAAATCAGAGTGAGAGGAGAATATCTGAGAGGTTTGAGCGTGGCTTAATTGATCTCGGTCAATATGTTGAGTCATGTCTCTCTGCCTTCTGGAGGAGGAAGCAGAGTTAAGAACAGTGCATCTTTGAAATGCACGGTCAACAGTTCATTCTTATTAAAGCAGCAGCCACGCTGTGTGTAGGTGCGATGTAAATTATGAATAGTCACAACATGCAGGACATGGATAAAATCGCTTGCGCAATGCTACTAGGTCTAAAACAGCATCAGTGGTAGTTGCCACTGGGTTCAAGTAGGACCCAAGTCCTTTTAACAGAGTCAAGTCTTTTTAGTCAGAAATACTTAAACAGAGTGCATTAGTCATCGTCAAAACCAGTCGGGCTCGTCAGTCCATGTAATCTTGTCAAGTGGAGATAGCTTTTGTCTAATGAGGGTTGTCTGCTAAATCAGGGATAGACTCTGCAGTAGTCTATTACCAAGCAGCCTTTGTTTATTTATCATTAGTAAGTGACCAAGGTAATTAACCTGCTCACGCACCAATTAGATTTAGGTCTTAGAAATTCTATGGCCATTTCCTAAAATAAAACAACATATTCGTATCATCAAACCATGAGTCCTTGTTTCTAACAAGAAATTGTTATTCAAAATAATCATTTAAAAAGGGGAGCGCCAACACATTATGTAAAACAGCGCCCTCTAATGGTGAAAACAAAAATTCCCTTAAATCAGGGTGAACAAATGGAAAAAATGCATTACTCAAACCAAAACAATAAATGAATAGCTTCATTATGGGGTTCTCAAACCATGAACAAATAATTTATCTAAACCGCTCCCAAAAGAACACTAGGGGTGTTATAATTTGAGCTCAATTTCAATAACCACATTTCTGCGTTTGAGGACAGAGGGTTATGAGCACGCTCAGGACGTGATGGTTCCTTGGGTCTGACAACCACTTGGTTACTATTCTTAAATTTAGCCCAGATCATATCTATCTCTTACCCACAGTCAGTTGGGCAACGTGGGGGTGAGGCGGTTGACCAGCGTCCCCACGAACCAAGGTGTCAGGCCATCTTAAAATGGGAAGTCAGTTACCCCGGTTGTATCCAATTCTTGGGGCAGCCTCCATCTCTCGTCCCGTGCCTGTGTCTACTCTGTAACCAAACTTCAGAAATGATACGTGACACATTTGTTTTACCATGCAGCTATCTCTGTGGGCCGTCAGACGCACAGACAGAGCTGCATGGGCAGTTTACATACAATAAAAGACAGACAAAATAAAAGACATTTCAATTTCTCACCACTCTTGTGGGTAACACCAATTCTTAGAAATTATGCGCCGGAGGCACACAGTTTTGATAAATTGGAGTGAACATCTAACACAACTTTAAGTGGCAGTCATTTCAAATTATTAAAATACTTGCGGTTCCAACCGGTTTGGCATTTATCCGGTAGTCCAGGAACGTCAATTCTCTGTAAAACTCAAAACCAATGAATGTGCATCTGAAATCAGTAAAACATGAAATCTTAAACAAAACAAAATTCTCAAAATTGGGTTGTCAGACTATGTATAAGACTAAGATATTGGCAAATATGAATCTCTTACCTTTACTCCCATTTTAAAAGAAAATATGAGAACAAACAATGTAATAAAAAGTTACAGAAAAAAAAACTAAACACGTTTAGTCAACCAAATTACTGCTGTGCTGAGAGATACTTGTTTGTTTTTTTATCCTGTTATATATTTTTTTTCCCAAGATGGCAGTCATCAGAAGCCAAAATGGTCGACCCTCAAATGGAAAAGAGGAACAGAGGAACAGGAAGTCTCTCTTTTTTTTTCTTCTTTTTTTTTCACACAAGCAGCAAACCAGGAAGTTAACCACGTGGCACAGAGGATAGAACTAACTACCACGTGGGTAAATCAACATGTGGACGAACCAGCTAGCATTGAAACAATAGAACAGAGGAGAAAGCTAGTTTGTAGCTAGTTTGAGCAGAACAAGAACAGTACTCAGCTAGAACGCAGCTAGCACGAAAATCAATCACAAATGTACACAAACCAAAACCCAGCATAACCCCAAAACACCCAACATAACTATGGGTTTCAACAGTTAAACAGGACCTCAAATCCCAAGACAAAAACAGATCTACCTTGGCGTAGACTCAAACATACAATGGACCAAACATTGAAGAAGCCTCAGCTTCACATGAAACACAAAACGCAGCACAAACAGACATCCAAGTCTACAAACAAAACAATAAGGATTACGTCGTAGGTACGACTACCTAGCTAACCCCCCCGGGGATTCCAAATAATCTTTCGAAGTGAAACAGCCATCTTCGTGTCGTGCTCCTTCACAACACGAGAAACAGAAATAAAAAGAAATAATGAGCCCAAGATAACAAGCTCTCTCGCGCCGCAGCAACTTCCACAACGCGGATCCCAAAAACAATCAAAACAGTAGGCTTTCCGAAAGTGAGACGTCGTGTAGTACTAAACACACCCGTTCTCAGAAATGCACACTTACAAAACCAACCCTGGTATATTGGCCTTTAAGCGAACATGCGGTTCAACAACCGGCTTTCTACCCAGGACACGTGTGCGCGACACCGGCTCGAATAAACACTATTGTCTAAGTTTTCACACAGCTGAGCAAAAATGCAGGACCACTATGAGATTCGATCAACGTACCAGGTTTCTCAGCGAGCCTCGGAACAGCAGGCTCCGGGAAAGTGCACCCCCATGCTACGACGGTGCCCCGGAGTCGTTCCGCAACTATAAAGTTGACGTGGGCCCACGTTCCTCCTCCTCAGCTCGCTGAAAAACCGGCAGATGTCCCTAAAGTGACTCAGTTCACTTTTTCCTCGTCGCCATATTGTGAAAGGATTTTGTATCCTTGTTTAGTTAGATTGTCAAAGAACACGCTCAGTGGTCGATCAAGCTGGTTTTAACAAAGTACAATAGTTTATTCTATGTTACGATTCTGCA
>NC_140257.1:4010334-4020334 GCF_949987555.1 Borostomias antarcticus | reverse complement strand
AATCCAACTTGGATTAATGCATGTGATTTCCTGCAATGCCTGTCTATTAAATATATGTAAAAGTAAGCTAATCATTAAAAGTTAAACATTTTTATTCCCATCTCTTCCATGTCCTTGTTGTGTCGTTTAGGCCTATTGTTTTGCTAAAATGTAGGCTAGCCTACATCTATTTTATTAACGGTTATTTTAGTCTACCCAGCTGTATTACAATAGAGGAGAAAATAATTGCCGAGGTGCAGAAATATCCAATGCTATGACCCCATGTCCAAACATTACAAAAGACAACATAAGAGACCGGTGCTGGCGAGAGATTGGTGAAATCGTGGGATTATCAGGTAAAGTACTCACTATGCTGGGCAGTTTTGAGTCTTGACCATGATAACTTGATAGAGTAAAATTAGCTAGTGTTAGCTAGTTGGACTGGTGATAACTGGTGACAATTTGAAAAGTATCTTTAGCCACGATCATCTTCGCCTACATTCATCGTATGGAGATAGTGCTAGTAGAAACAGCACCAGTCACCAGGTCTGCGTTCAGCCCCGACAATATGTAGCTAACGTTAGCAAAACGTTTATTGAAACAGATCAGGTGGTGGATTGAATCACTGCTGATTGGGTTAAAGTGGGAACCGTAACAAAACGGTGCACACAGGTTTATAGATTAAATATGGCCCAGGTGCAGGCTGTGTCTATATGGTAGGCTATACCAGACTGCCCTCTAGTGGTGCCTACTGTACAGAATAAAATAACGTTATAACTATTATAATATTTGCTATGTGTAAAATAAGTATGAGTAGCCTACAGGTACATTGGAATTCTTGTTATCGCTTGTCCTTACAGTGTCAGTACAAACCAGTTCCTCAGTCCAGTCCTAGGTACTCCACTAGACGTAAAGGTTCCCAAACGGACAATTAACATTACTATCTGTAATCTATCAGTATCATCCTCATCTACTTATCCCATCCCTTCCCTACTTATCCCATCCCATGACTGTTTGTGTCCATGACATAGTCAGTGCAATTAAATAACATGGGTGTGTTATGTACATAGCTATAATAAATAATCCTGGGGTTGAACTATGACCAAAAAACTAAACTGCTAAATCAATATTCCTTCCATAGTAACATAACTGTAGTCATGTTCATTTTGAATAAAAAATGGCATGAGTGCATGGATTTATATAATGAATTTATTGTTTAGTAATACTACTACTGCTGGTGGTGGTGGTGGTGTGTGTGTGTGTGAGAGAGAGAGAGAGAGAGAGTGTGTGTGTGTGTGTGTGTGTGTCTGTCTGTAGTGGTGAGGGAGGGATGGGGGATTGGTTTGGCTACACTCTTCCATCCCCCAGTACAGACTGCCCTCTGGGGAGCTGAAGAAAGCAGTCAGCTTGTCACAGAGGTGCCAGGTGGTATAGGCTGGTGAGGACTGCATTACATTTACATTACATTACAATCATTTAGCAGACACTTTTATCCAAAGCGACTAACAATAATTGCATTTAACGTAGGAAAAGCCAATGTACTACTACTTGCCAGAACTCACAAGTGCATCTTCTCTCTAAAACAAGTGACTAAGAGCATGATCTAGTGCTGAAGGCAAAGTTCAAGAATAGCAATCTAAAGTACAGTGCAATACAATACAATACAATAAAATACAATAAGTGCTTAGGAGGGAAGATTGTTGTAGTACTTCTTGAAGAGATGAGTTTTGAGCCTGCGACGAAAGATGGGCAGCGACTCTGCTGTCCTGAGATCAGTGGGCAGTTCATTCCACCACTGCGGGGCCAGGACAGAGAAGAGCCATGACCGTGTCGATCGACCGCAGGGGCCTCGGAGTGACGGGGCAACCAGTCGCCCCGAGGTAGCAGAGCGTAGCGGTCGGGAGGGGGTGTAGGGTTTGACCATGGCCTGGAGGTAGGAGGGGGCTGTTCCTTTCATTGCCCTGTAGGTGAGCGCCAGAGTTTTAAACTGGATGCGAGCCGCTACAGGGAGCCAGTGTAGGGAACGGAGGAGGGAAGTTGTGTGGGAGAACTTGGGGTGGTTGAACACCAGGCGAGCAGCAGCTTTCTGGACAAGTTCCGGAGGTTTAATGGCTGACGCCGGGGCCACAGCGAGGAGGGAGTTGCAGTAGTCAAAGCGGGAGATGACCAGGGCCTGGATGAGTACCTGCACCGTTTCATCAGTGAGGAAAGGGCGAATCCTCCTGATGTTGTAGAGCATGAATCTTGAATTGAGCTTGAGGTGATGTGTCGTCATCCACTCAGAGATGTCAGCCAAACACCCAGCTATGCGTGTCTCCACTGCCTGGTGGTATAGGCTGGTGAGGAGGACTGCCAGGTGGTATAGGCTGGTGAGGGGGACTGCCTGATGGTATAGGCTGGTGAGGAGAGCCAGATAGTATTAATGGGTTTCAAATGTAGTCCTAGACCTGCCATGTTGGGACCCAACACAGGTGTTTCAAATGAATTAATTAGTTCTACTGCATAGGATTCTATGCAGTAGAGCCAATCAGATAAATTGAAACACCTGTGTTGGTCCCCAATATGGCAGGTCTAGGACTACATTTGAAACCCATGAATAGACTGGTGAGGAGGACTGCCAGTTGGTGTAGGCTGGAGAGGAGGGCTTGGTTTGCCTACACCCATCCTGCCAGGCCAAACTGCCCTATGGGGAGCCGAAGTATGCAGCCAGCTTGTCACGGAGAATGTAGGCATCCCTGGGTCCTCTGTTACACAAGTATCTGTTTTGCTCAAGGAAAAGGGACAAAACAATATCAATAGTAAATATCTAGCTTGTGTGGGAGAAAGGTTGTATGTGTCTTAATAAAATCAAGAATAATATTACCTGCATATAGGCTACACTGCTAAAATGTTGTAGGTATATGGCATTATGTGGCATGCTCATTATACTTGGATATCTTATACATAGCCTAATTTGCCTACTAACATTTGTTAACTATGTTCTTACTGTTGCCAACTTGAAAACAAACACACCAACTGCGGTTGGTGCATATTACTAATGTCTACACCAGATGTTCTTGTTAGCTACAATGTTTTTCCTACTTGAAAACAGACACTCAAACACTGCGGTTGATGCATAGCCAAACGTTAGGCTACATATTAGCCTACTAACGTCTGTTAACTATGTAGCACTAGCTACGTTATGAGTGCCAGATACAATGTTTTGCCATAAAATGTTGCCTGCTAGAAAAACGTGGTGCATAGCACAACATACCTGTACTAACGTCTGTTAACTACGTTATGTTACATAACATACATACATAAGGTCCGTTAACTATGTTATCTAGGCTAACGTTAGCACAATATTACGAGTGCCAGATAGGCTAGCTACAATGTTTTGCCACAATGTTGCCTACTGAAACGGACACAAAAACGGTTATGTGACTGATACAGCATCAAAGTAATTGTTTCTAAAAGATACAAAATCACTTAGTGATTTTACAATCACAATAGCTTAGCTACTATCACCATTATTTTATTGAAGAAATTATAAGATTAACTTACCCATTGCGAGGTTGTTGGACATTTGTCATTGTCTGATCAACTGGGATTTATTTTTATTTTTAAAGTGCACTAGAATGCGTCGAATGTCGCAGCCTGTGTGCGGGGCTAGCCGGACACGCCGTCGTGCGCCGTCGTACGACATCGTGGCGGATGCGGTCTGCGGGGGGCTTAACCCACCCAGTCACCACTCAACACTCCCCTCTGAACACAGGACACTAACCCACCCAGTCACCACTCAACACTCCCCTCTGAACACAGGACACTAACCCACCCAGTCACCACTCAACACTCCCCTCTGAACACAGGACACTAACCCACCCAGTCACCACTCAACACTCCCCTCTGAACACAGGACCCTAACCCACCCAGTCACCACTCAACACTCCCCTCTGAACACAGGACACTAACCCACCCAGTCACCACTCAACACTCCCCTCTGAACACAGGACACTAACCCACCCAGTCACCACTCAACACTCCCCTCTGAACACAGGACACTAACCCACCCAGTCACCACTCAACACTCCCCTCTGAACACAGAACACTAACCCACCCAGTCACCACTCAACACTCCCCTCTGAACACAGGACACTAACCCACCCAGTCACCACTCAACACTCCCCTCTGAACACAGGACACTAACCCACCCAGTCACCACTCAACACTCCCCTCTGAACACAGGACACTAACCCACCCAGTCACCACTCAACACTCCCCTCTGAACACAGGACACTAACCCACCCAGTCACCACTCAACACTCCCCTCTGAACACAGGACACTAACCCACCCAGTCACCACTCAACACTCCCCTCTGAACACAGGATACTAACCCACCCAGTCACCACTCAACACTCCCCTCTGAACACAGGACCCTAACCCACCCAGTCACCACTCAACACTCCCCTCTGAACACAGGACACTAACCCACCCAGTCACCACTCAACACTCCCCTCTGAACACAGGACACTAACCCACCCAGTCACCACTCAACACTCCCCTCTGAACACAGGACCCTAACCCACCCAGTCACCACTCAACACTCCCCTCTGAACACAGGACACTAACCCACCCAGTTACCACTCAACACTCCCCTCTGAACACAGGTACAGGACACTCAGGTGCAGAAGGACCTGCTTCAGTAAGAGTCTGATCCCTGCAGCCATCGCTGCCTTAAACAGCCGGCCGGGCTGACCGCTAACCGGGGTGTGTGTGTGTGTGTGTGTGTGTGAGTGTAGCTGTCCTGTAAGGTTGTTAACCGTGGTGTGTGTGTGTGTGTGTGTGTGTGTAGCTGTCCTGTAAGGTTGTTAACCGTGGTGTGTGTGTGTGTAGCTGTCCTGTAAGGTTGTTAACCGTGGTGTGTGTGTGTGTAGCTGTCCTGTAAGGTTGTTAACCGTTGTGTGTGTGTGTGTAGCTGTCCTGTAAGGTTGTTAACCGTGGTGTGTGTGTGTGTGTGTGTGTGTGTGTGTAGCTGTCCTGTAAGGTTGTTAACCGTGGTGTGTGTAGCTGTCCTGTAAGGTGTCTGTCAGGATGTGTGTAACTGTATGGTGTCTGTCAATGCATAGTATGGTGTTGTCTTTTTGTGTCATTGCTCAGTTTGGTGTTGTGTTTTTGTGTCATTGCTCAGTTTGGTGTTGTGTTTTTGTGTCATTGCGCAGTATGGTGTTGTGTTTTTGTGTCATTGCGCAGTATGGTTTTGTGTTTTTGTGTCATTGCGCAGTATGGTGTTGTGTTTTTGTGTCATTGCTCAGTATGGTGTTGTGTTTTTGTGTCATTGCACAGTATGGTGTTGTGTTTTTGTGTCATTGCACAGTATGGTGTTGTCTTTTTGTGTCATTGCTCAGTTTGGTGTTGTGTTTTTGTGTCATTGCTCAGTATGGTGTTGTGTTTTTGTGTCATTGCGCAGTATGGTGTTGTGTTTTTGTGTCATTGCACAGTATGGTGTTGTGTTTTTGTGTCATTGCACAGTATGGTGTTGTCATGGAGTGATGTTGTCCTTCGTAGGGGCTGTTTTCTGTATCACTGTGTTATATTTTCTGTCATCTGATTAATGTATCCAGTTCTGGGAAAAGAGTTTCCCCCTGTGGGACAATAAAGATCTAATCTAATCTAATCTAATCTAGACTACATGCTCGGCTCTATGGAGTCTAATGACATGTCTGAATAGTGGAATAGTCAAAGTCCACCAGGTTCTTACCGGCGTAGCGAAGAACAGCGCTACTCCCATGATGCTGGACTCCTTGGCCATCGTATCTCTGGGGTTGATCTCTATCGGCCCCCTGCTGCCAACGATCTACAGCACAGGAAAACTCAGCACCATGACTCAGGAAAACACAGCACCATGACACAGCGCAACACAGCACCATGACACAGGAAAACACAGCACCATGACACAGCACAACACAGCAACATGACACAGGAAAACACAGCACCATGACACAGCACAACACAGCAACATGACTCAGGAAAACACAGCACCATGACACAGCACAACACAGCACCATGACTCAGGAAAACACGGGACCATGACTCAGGAAAACACAGCACCATGACAGCGCAACACAGCAACATGACACAGGAAAACACAGAACCATGACAGCACAACACAGCAACATGACACAGGAAAACACAGAACCATGACAGCGCAACACAGCAACATGACACAGGAAAACACAGCACCATGACACAGGAAAACACAGCAACATGACAGCGCAACACAGCAACATGACACAGGAAAACACAGAACCATGACAGCACAACACAGCAACATGACACAGGAAAACACAGCACCATGACACAGGAAAACACAGCAACATGACAGCGCAACACAGCAACATGACACAGGAAAACACAGCAACATGACACAGGAAAACACAGCAACATGAAACAGGAAAACACAGCAACATGACACAGGAAAACACAGCAACATGACACAGGAAGACACAGCAACATGACTCAACAGAACACAACAACATGACACAGCAACATCCATCCATCTTCATCCGCTTATCCGGGGTCGGGTCGCGGAGGCAGCAGTTCCAGCAGGGGGCCCCAGACATCCCTTTCCCTGGCAGCATCAACCAGCTCTGCATGGGGAATCTTTAGCCGCTCACAGGCCAGTGTGGAGATGTAGTCCCGACACCTAGTCCTGGGTCTACCCCGCGGCCTCCTCCCAGCCAGACACGCCTTGAACACCTCCCTAGGAAGGCGCCCAGGAGGCATCCTCACTAGATGCCCGAACCACCTCAACTGGCTCCTTTCGACGCAAAGGAGCAGCGGCTCTACTCCGAGTCTCTCCCGGATGACTGAACTTCTCACCCGATCTCTCAGGGAGACCCCAGCCACCCTCCGGAGAAAACTCATTTCGGCCGCTTGTATCCGTGATCTCGTTCTTTCGGTCATGACCCATCCTTCATGACCATAGGTGAGGGTGGGGACGAAGATAGACCGGTAGATCGAGAGCTTTGCCTTTTGGCTCAGCTCTCTTTTCGTCACAACAGTGCGGTAAAGCGACTGCAGAACCGCACCAGCTGCTACGATTCTCCGGCAAAACTCCCTCTCCATGGTTCCCTCACTCGTGAACAAGACCCCCAGATACTTGAACTCCTTCACTTGGGGTAATGACTCATATCCTACTCGGAGCGGACAGGCCACCGGTTTCCTGCTGAGAACCATGGCCTCAGATTTAGAAGTGCTTATTCTCATCCCAGCCGCTTCACACTCAGTTGTGAACCTATCCAGAGAGTGCTGGAGGTCGCAGGCAGATGATGCCATCAAGACCACATCATCTGCAAATAGCAGCGACGTGATCTCCAGCTCACCGAACTGCAAACCCACCTCCCCACGGCTACGCCTCGATATCCTGTCCATGAAAATTGGATTGGTGACAAAGCGCAGCCCTGGTGGAGGCCAACCCCCACCGGAAAGGAAGACGACTTACTGCCGAGGACCCGGACACAGCTCTCACTCTGGGTGTACAGGGATTGGATGGCCCTAAGTAGGGACCCCCTCACCCCAAACTCCTGTATAACCCTCCACAAGACCTCTCGAGGGACCCGGTCGTAAGCCTTCTTCAAGTCCACAAAACACATGTAGACAGGTTGGGCAAACTCCCAAGCCCCCTCCAAGATCCTCGCGAGAGTGAAGAGGTGGTCGGTGGTTCCACGACCAGGACGAAATCCGCATTGTTCCTCTTCGATCTGAGGTTCGACTATCGGCCGCACCCTCCTTTCCAGCACCTTGGAGTACACTTTCCCTGTGAGGCTGAGTAATGTGATTCCTCTTTAATTGGCACACACCCTCTGGTCCCCTTTTTTAATATTGGGACTACCACCTCAGTCTGCCACTCCTTTGGCACTGACCCAGACTTCCACGCAATGTTAAAGAGGCATGTCAACCAAGACAGCCCCTCAGCACCAAGCACCTTCAGCATTTCTGGATGGATCTCCTCAGTCCCTGGGGCTTTGCCACTGTGGAGTTGTTTGACTACCTCAGTGAACTCCTCCAAGGAAATTGACGACCCCCCATCATCTTCCGATTAGTCGGGTTCAGGAGTTCCTCAAAGTGCTCCTTCCAATGCTCAACAACCTCCTCAGTTGAGGTCAGCAGTGTCCCCTCCTTGCTGTATACAGCTTGGATGGTCGCCTGCTTTCCCTTCCTGAGGTGTCTGATGGTCTTCCAGAAACATTTTGGTGCCGACCGAAAGTCCTTCTCCATGGTTTCTCCGAACTCCTCCCACACCCGCTGTTTTGCCTTGGTCACGGCCGAAGCCGCAGCCCTCCGGGCCAGTCGATACCCTGCAACTGCTTCTGGGGTCTCCCGGGCTAAAATATCCCGGAAGGCCTCCTTCAGTCGGACGATTTCCCTGACCACCGCTGTCCACCATGGTGTCCTAGGGTTACCGCCCCTTGAGGTACCTATGGCCCTCAGGCCACAGCTCCCAGCCGCAGCTTCAGAAATGGAGGCTTTGAACACCGACCACTCATGCTCGATGTCCCCAACCTCCACAGGGATGCCTGAGAAGCTCTGCCGGAGGTGGCAATTGACCCCCCACAGTCCTAAGGCGCAGGGAGGCGACCCTCTCGTCCGCTGGGGTGAACTCCAGCACAGAGACGCTCAGCTGGGGGCTAGCTAGTATAGCCACACCTGCCTTACGCCTCATACCGTGAGCAACTCCGGAGAAGAACAGGGTCCAACCCCTATCCAGGAGTTTGGTTCCGGCGCCGGTGCTGTGCGTGGAGGTTAGCCCCACCAGGTGTAATTGGTATCGCTCCACCTCCCTCACAAGCTCCGGCTCCTTCCCTCCCAGCAAGGTCATGTTCCATGTCCCCAGAGCCAGCCTTTGCTGCCCGGGTCCGGTCTGTCGGTGCCCCCCGCCTTCACCGCCACCTAGTTGGCAGCGCACCCGACCCCGACAATTCCTCCCGCGGGTGGTAGGTCCATGGGACGATGGAGGATGAGATGGTGTTGCGCTCGCAGGCGGGCCCTCCGTCTGGGCCTGGCTCCAGACGAGGGCCCCGGGCTTCCTCCGGGCCGGGTCTCTCTTCCTTTTTGTTGTTCTGTCATCAGGGGTTGTTTCCTGTAACCCCAGGTAGGGGGGCTAGCTACCACTTGCCCAAGGTGGACCCCCAGACTAGTGGAGGGAAGGAGGCGTCTTACTTCTCCATTCTAGTTTTGCACTGTAAACTAGCCGCTGCCCTGACACAGCAACATGACAAAGAAAAACACAGCAACATGACAAAGAAAAACACAGCAACATGACACAGGAAAACACAGCAACATGACAAAGAAAAACACAGCAACATGACACAGGAAAACACAGCAACATGACTCAGGAAAATACAGCAACATGACACAGGAAAACACAGCAACATGACTCAACAGAACACAACAACATGACACAGCACAACACAACACATGCTGTGGGGTCTGGAGACCCTGTAGTAAAGTGCACTTTTTTCTCTCATGTAAAACTGTGCATTTCTTGTTGTGTTCATGAGTAGTGGTTCATAGAGGTGGAGATGAAGGGTTAGGGTCAGGGGTTAAGGGTTAGGGTCAGGGATCCTGTCCTACTGATGGTTCATAGAGGTGGAGAGGAAGGGTTAGGGTCAGGGATGGTTCATAGAGCTGGAGATGAAGGGTTAGGGTCAGGGGTTAGGGTTAGGGTCAGGGGTTAGGGTCAGGGATCCTGTCCTACTGACCGTGATTCGGCCTCCGTGGGTCAGCATCTGCAGGTCGCTGCTCAGGTTCACGTTGGCCAGCATCTCCACCACCACGTCCACACCCTGACCCCCGGTCACCTCCTGGGTCACACACACACACACACAAACACACACACACACACACACACGCACACACACACACACACACACACACACACACACACACACGCACACACGCATACACGAAACCATGTCCCTTGGTCTTTCCATAGGGGCAGACCTCCCTCAGCTTGGAAACAGCAGCAGAGTTGTTCCTACC
>NC_140257.1:4002834-4007834 GCF_949987555.1 Borostomias antarcticus | reverse complement strand
ATAGACACTACTACACCTACTATATAGACACTACTACACCTACTATATACACTACTACACCTACTATATAGACACTACTACACCTACTATATAGACACTTCTACACCTACTATATAGACACTACTACACCTACTATATAGACACTACTACACCTACTATATAGACATACTACACCTACTATATAGACACTACTACACCTACTATATAGACACTACTACACCTACTATATAGACACTACTACACCTACTATATACACTACTACACCTACTATATAAACACTACTACACCTACTATATAGACACTACTACACCTACTATATACACTACTACATCTACTATATAGACACTACTACACCTACTATATACACTACTACACCTACTATATAGACACTACTACACCTACTATATAGACACTACTACACCTACTATATAGACATTACTACACCTACTATATAGACACTACTACACCTACTATATAGACATAGTACACCTACTATATATACACTACTACACCTACTATATAGACACTACTACACCTACTATATAGACGCTACTACACCTACTATATAGACATAGTACACCTACTATATATACACTACTACACCTACTATATAGACACTACTACACCTACTATATAGACACTACTACACCTACTATATAGACACTACACCTACTATATAGACACTACTACACCTACTATATAGACACTACTACACCTACTATATAGACATAGTACACCTACTATATAGACACTACTACACCTACTATATAGACATAGTACACCTACTATATAGACACTACTACACCTACTATATAGACACTACTACACCTACTATATACACTACTACACCTACTATATAGACACTACTACACCTACTATATAGACACTACTACACCTACTATATAAACACTACTACACCTACTATATACACTACTACACCTACTATATAGACACTACTACACCTACTATATACACTACTACACCTACTATATAGACACTACTACACCTACTATATAGACACTACTACACCTACTATATACACTACTACACCTACTATATAGACACTACTACACCTACTATATAGACACTACTACACCTACTATAGACACTACTACACCTACTATATAGACACTACTACACCTACTATATAGACACTACTACACCTACTATATAGACACTACTACACCTACTATATACACACTACTACACCTACTATATAGACACTACTACACCTACTATATAGACATAGTACACCTACTATATATACACTACTACACCTACTATATAAACACTACTACACCTACTATATATACACTACTACACCTACTATATAGACACTACTACACCTACTATATAGACACTACTACACCTACTATATACACACTACTACACCTACTATATACACACTACTACACCTACTATATAGACACTACTACACCTACTATATAGACATAGTACACCTACTATATATACACTACTACACCTACTATATAAACACTACTACACCTACTATATATACACTACTACACCTACTATATAGACATAGTACACCTACTATATAGACACTACTACACCTACTATATAAACACTACTACACCTACTATATAGACACAACTACACCTACTATATAGACATAGTACACCTACTATATAGACACTACTACACCTACTATATACACTGCTACACCTACTATATAGACACTACTACACCTACTATATAGACACTACTACACCTACTATATAGACACTACTACACCTACTATATAGACACTACTACACCTACTATATAAACACTACTTCACCTACTATATAGACACTACTACACCTACTATATAAACACTACTACACCTACTATATATACACTACTACACCTACTATATAGACACTACTACACCTACTATATAGACACTACTACACCTACTATATAGACATAGTACACCTACTATATAGACACTACTACACCTACTATATAGACATAGTACACCTACTATATAGACACTACTACACCTACTATATAGACACATAGTACACCTACTATATAGACACTACTACACCTACTATATAGACACTACTACACCTACTATATAGACATAGTACACCTACTATATAGACACTACTACACCTACTATATAGACACTACTACACCTACTATATAGACACTACTACACCTACTATATAGACACTACTACACCTACTATATAGACACTACTACACCTACTATATAGACATAGTACACCTACTATATAGACACTACTACACCTACTATATACACTGCTACACCTACTATATACACTACTACACCTACTATATAGACACTACTACACCTACTATATAGACACTACTACACCTACTATATATACACTACTACACCTACTATATAGACACTACTACACCTACTATATAGACACTACTACACCTACTATATAGACACTACTACACCTACTATATAGACACTACTACACTTACTATATAGACACTACTACACCTACTATATACACTACTACACCTACTTTATAGACATAGTACACCTACTATATAGACACTACTACACCTACTATATAGACACTACTACACCTACTATATAGACACTACTACACCTACTATATAGACATAGTACACCTACTATATAAACACTACTACACCTACTATATAGACACTACTACACCTACTATATAAACACTACTACACCTACTATATACACACTACTACACCTACTATATACACTACTACACCTACTATATACACTACTACACCTACTATATAGACACTACTACACCTACTATATACACTACTACACCTACTATATACACTACTACACCTACTATATAGACACTACTACACCTACTATATAGACACTACTACACCTACTATACACTACTACACCTACTATATAGACACTACTACACCTACTATATAGACACTACTACACCTACTATATACACACTACTACACCTACTATATAGACACTACTACACCTACTATATAGACACTACTACTCCTACTATATAGACACTACTACACCTACTATATAGACACATACTACACCTACTATATACACTACTACACCTACTATATAGACACATAGTACACCTACTATATAGACATACTACACCTACTATATAAACACTACTACACCTACTATATAGACATAGTACACCTACTATATAGACACTACTACACCTACTATATATACACTACTACACCTACTATATAGACACATAGTACTCCTACTATATACACTACTACACTACTATATAGACACTACTACACCTACTATATAGACACTACTACACCTACTATATAGACACTACTACACTTACTATATAGACACTACTACACCTACTATATAGACACTACTACACCTACTATATAGACACTACTACACCTACTATATAGACACTACTACACCTACTATATAGACACTACTACACCTACTATATAGACACTACTACACCTACTATATAGACATACTACACCTACTATATAGACACTACTACACCTACTATATAGACACTACTACACCTACTATATAGACACTACTACACCTACTATATAGACACTACTACACCTACTATATAGACACTACTACACCTACTATATAGACACTACTACACCTACTATATAAACACTACTACACCTACTATATAGACACTACTACACCTACTATATAAACACTACTACACCTACTATATAGACACATAGTACACCTACTATATAGACACTACTACACCTACTATATAGACACTACTACACCTACTATATAAACACTACTACACCTACTATATAGACACATAGTACACCTACTATATAGACACTACTACACCTACTATATAGACACTACTACACCTACTATATAAACACTACTACACCTACTATATAGACACTACTACACCTACTATATAGACACATAGTACACCTACTATATAGACACTACTACACCTACTATATAGACACTACTACACCTACTATATAAACACTACTACACCTACTATATAGACACTACTACACCTACTATATAAACACTACACCTACTATATAGACACTACTACACCTACTATATAAACACTACTACACCTACTATATATACACTACTACACCTACTATGTAGACACTACTACACCTACTATATAGACACATAATACACCTACTATATAGACATAGTACACCTACTATATAGACACTACTACACCTACTATATAGACACTACTACACCTACTATATAGACACACTACTACACCTACTATATAGACACTACTACACCTACTATATAGACACATACTACACCTACTATATAGACACTACTACACCTACTATATAGACACTACTACACCTACTATATAGACACTACTACACCTACTATATAGACACTACTACACCTACTATATAGACACTACTACACCTACTATATAGACACTACTACACCTACTATATAGACATAGTACACCTACTATATAGACACTACTACACCTACTATATAGACACATACTACACCTACTATATAGACACTACTACACCTACTATATAGACACTACTACACCTACTATATAGACATAGTACACCTACTATATAGACACTACTACACCTACTATATATACACTACTACACCTACTATATAGACACTACTACACCTACTATATATACACTACTACACCTACTATATAGACATAGTACACCTACTATATAGACACTACTACACCTACTATATAGACACTACTACACCTACTATATAGACACTACTACACCTACTATATAGACACATAGTACACCTACTATATAGACACTACTACACCTACTATATAGACACTACTACACCTACTATATAGACACTACTACACCTACTATATACACTACTACACCTACTATATAGACACATAGTACACCTACTATATAGACACTACTACACCTACTATATAGACACTACTACACCTACTATATAGACACTACTACACCTACTATATAGACACATAGTACACCTACTATATAGACACTACTACACCTACT
>NC_140257.1:3977834-3995334 GCF_949987555.1 Borostomias antarcticus | reverse complement strand
TCATGATGGGGCAGGTGTAGTCATGATGGGGCAGGTGTAGTCATGATGGGGCAGGTGTAGTCATGATGGGGCAGGTGTAGTCATGGCCGCCTTTCTCCTCTCTCTTTTTGCCAGATGGTGTTTTCTTCTGTTCTCCTCTGCCAGCTCTGCTCCTTTGTGACAGAGTCCACGCCAGGAGGAACGATCTGCATCAACAGCTTTCATGGCAGCAGGCTGTATCTCACACGTCTTTAGGAGGGTCTTGAGCTGGTCTTTCAGCCTCTTCTTCTGGCCCCCTGCAGAGCGTCGGCCTAGGTGGAGCTGGCCATACAGGGTTTTGCGCGGGAGGCGACTGGGTGGCATTCTGGTGACATGGCCGAGCCATCTGAGTTGGTGAAGCATGATGGTGACCTCTATGCTCCTGCAGCTGGTTCGCTGAAGGACCACAGTGTGTGGAACACGATCCTGCCACGTCACCTGTAAGATGCGTTGGAGGCACCTTATGTGAAACGCCTCCAGCATCTTGAGATGGCGAGCATAGATTGTCCATGTCTCACAACCATATAGGAGGGTTGTGATGCAGATTGCCTTGTAAACTGAGACTTTGGTGTGGAGGTGGAGGTTATTGTTGTTAAAGACTCTCTTCCTCAGTCGCCCAAAGGAGGATGAGGCCTGTTTGATCCGGTTTTGTATGTCCTGGTCGATGCTGCAGTCTTCTGAGAGGAAGCTTCCAAGGTATTTGAAGTGTGGAACGATGGTGAGTGGGGAGCCTTCCACGGTGAAAGTTGGAGGTCTCTACGGGGGTTCTGATGACCATTGTCAGAGGACTTCTGTCTTGGATACATTAACAGACAGTCCCATTCTGTTGCTTTTACAGCAGCTACAATAGTGGCCTGCAGGGCTTCTGCTGTGTGCACCACAAGGGCGCAGTCGTCAGCATGCTGGAGTTCAGACAGACTGGAGCTTAGTTGTTGCTTGGAGCCTCCTGATGTTGAAGAGGCTCCGGTCCAGCCTGTAGTCCAGGGGCACCCCACTCCCCTCCTCCATTTCCTTGTGCAGAAGTGTTGTGACGCATAGGAGAAAAATGTTGAGGACCGGGGCAAGAGTGCACCATTGTCTCACACCAGTTGCTACTCCAAAGGGGGCAGATTCAAGTCCACCTATCGTGACCTTGGCCATCATCCCATCGTGAAACTGCCGCAGGATGTTCACGAACTTCGCCGGGCAGTCATACTGCAGGGGGACTCTCCACAGGAGGTCACGATGTACGGTGTCAAATGCCTTGGAGAGATCCACAAAGGCCATGAACAGGTCTGGTTTTTGTTCGCGACATTTTTCCTGCAGCTGTCTTGAGCAGAAGATCATGTCCACTGTGCTGCGGTTTTTCCTGAATCCACACTGGGATTCCGGTAACAGGGCTTCAGTGATGTTGTTGGTGAATGATGAATGAATTGAATGATGAATGAATTGATGATGTTCATCCTGAAACTATGTCACTTCCTTTTTCACGTTATAACCTATCTACCTCGTCCTCAAGTGAACTCACACAAGCCCGGATTCACTTCCTGTGCTCTTGTCCGAATCTGCAGAATCGTAACATAGAATAAACTATTGTCTTTGTTTAAAACCAGCTTGACCGACCACTCAGCGTGTTCTTTGAAATCTAAACTAAACCAAGTAAGTTTTTCATTTACAGGCCTCAAAATGTTCTCCCCATCTCTGGACAATCAATGTTTGATCCTTAATGAGGGAGGATTCATCAGCAGTTCTGAGAGGACAGACAGTATGGGTTCTTGGACCATGGATGGACTTTATTGCATCGTAAAAATTGTGCATATCATATCATCAATCACTCAAGTTTAAATATGAAATCCAGATGTGTTGCTATAATAATCCACCAAAAAATCACTCAAGTTTAAATATGAAATCCAGATGTGTTGCTATAATAATCCACCAAAAAATCACTCAAGTTTAAATATGAAATCCAGATGTGTTGCTATAATAATCCACTTTTTTTTAATTTAAAAATCCCCCCCCCCGATATCATTTCTGACCCACAGGGTCGTTCCATTATTGTAACCGGCTCTCTGTCTCAAATGTCTAATTCTGGTCAACGTCTACGCCCCCAATTGGGACGATGCCACATTTATAACCAAGCTCTGCTCTTCATTCCCCACACTCAACTCTCACCACTGAATGTTTGGGAGAGACTTGAATTGTATGATGAACCCAGAATTGGACCATTCCAATCCAAAAAATGCCCCCCTCAAAAATGCCCAAGGCTCTATCAGCATATATGAGTCTGACAGGATGTGTAGATCCATGGAGATTTCTTTACCCAAGGGCCAAGGAATTTTCATTATTTTCTCATGTTCATCACTCATACACCACAATAGATTATTTTTTTAACACTTTACAATAAGGGTACATTAATAAGCATTAGTTAATGCATTATTAAGCATTAAGTAACAGTTAACTAATGTCTCTATTAACCATTTACTAATGTTATTTATGTTAACTAAGGTTAACTCACCTAACCCTAACCCTAACTAAGGTATTCATTAACATTAGTAACCTAACCCTAAATAAGCGTTAGTTAACAGTTAACTCATGTTTTTTGTGACCCTTATTGTAAAGTATGAGACATTATTTTTTTATTGACAAAGCCCTCCTTTCTGTTTGTTTCATTGCAGACACCAATACAAACCTGTCTTCTGATCAACTGATGTTTCAACTAAACTACAAACAACTGTTTACATTACCCTTCAAAACACCCATGATGCTCACACTACTTTTTCAATAACAACAGTAAGACATTTGGGAACACTGGGGGTTTAGATACAATCCAAAACAAGAGCTTTTGTTGAAAATGTTGTGGATGTTTTTTACTTGTTTTATATTTCTTTAGAATGTTCCTAATATTAGTTCTGAATATTTTAATGAATATTGTAATGAAATAGAATGTGTTAGAATCCCTGTGATTGGTAGATCCATTCATTATTTACTAGGCACTGTGTTATGGTTCAGGCCCGGTCCGCCCCGGCTCGCCCTCTGTTCCCAGTCTGGACCCTCGCCCCTGCCCCTGACCCCTGGTTCATTCTGCTCATCCCTGCCCCTGACCCCTGGTTCATTCTGCTCATCCCTGCCCCTGACCCCTGGTTCATTCTGCTCATCCCTGACCCCTGACCCCTGGTTCATTCTGCTCATCCCTGTCCCTGACCCCTGGTTCATTCTGCTCATCCCTGTCCCTGACCCCTGGTTCATTCTGCTCATCCCTGCCCCTGACCCCTGGTTCATTCTGCTCATCCCTGTCCCTGACCCCTGGTTCATTCTGCTCATCCCTGTCCCTGACCCCTGGTTCATTCTGCTCATCCCTGCCTGCTCTGGGTCCAGACCCTCGCCCCTGCCCCCACCCCCCCCCCTGAGCTCCTCCCCTCCCAGTGACTGTCCCTGAGCACCTCCCCTCCCAGTGACTGCCCCTGCACTACCCCCAGAGACTATTGTACACTTTGTCCACATTGTCACTTGGTTTTGTTCTACCTCCTTGTGTGTTTGGTCTTGTGTTCGTTGTCTTGTCTTCCATGTTGGTTTGTGTCCTCCCAGCCCCAGCTCTAGACACCTGTCCCCTCACTAGTCTCACGTCACTCCAGTCCCTCCTCTCCTGGCCCTTTAGTTCCCCCCTCTAGTTTTCTGCCCAGTCCCTTTCCCTGTCCCAGCCTCGTTCCCTGTTCCCTTCCCTTGTGTCCTTGTTCCTGTGTCCTTGTGTTGGTGTCTTGTTGGAATCCCTCCATGTCCTTGTCTGGGTGATTGTCTGCACCTGTGTCTCGTTATGTCTTGTTGCACACCTGTACGTTGTTCCTTGATTGTTCTCCCAGAGTATATATGCCCTCCTGTTTCCTTTGTTCTCTGTCGGTTCATTGTCAATGTTAGTGCGTGTTTCCCCTGTGTTTCCTCCCGGGATTATTTTGGATATTAAAACCTATTTTGAACCTGAGCTGCTTGCCTGCCGTCTGCTTTTGGGTCCTACCTCCACCAGCCTCAAACCCTAACAAGGCTACATTCCCACCGCAACCACAAGGTGCACGCTAAACACAAGGGTGAATTCAAGACATTGTCTATAAGCACAACCTGGGACTCACGGCGGAGCAACAGAAGGATGTGGGAGCAATATTGGAGGCACTCGAGAGATACTTCACACCCACCAAGAATGTCATCTTTGAGAGATACGTCTTTGGCAACCTCAAACAAGAGGAAGGAGAGCTTGTGGATGCTTTTGTCACTAGACTGAGAGAAAAGGCTGCCTCATGTGACTATGGAGCTTTGAGAGACGAACTCTTAAGGGACAGGCTTGTCCTTGGGATAACTGACGAGGGCGCTAGACGACGTTTGCTAAGAGAAAAGGACCTGAAATTGGATGAGGCTATTAACATCTGTCGTGCAGCCGAGGTGATGGACAATAAGTTAAAATCCATGTCACTGGTCAGCTCTGGGCCTGGGGAGAGCATTAATGCAACACATGTACAGCGACAAGGACGGAGGTCTACCAACACATCTGCACAGCCACACGGCATGAGAGGCACAGGGGAATGCAAGTACTGTGGCACACTGCACAAACGTGGGCGAGACCTGTGCCCCGCATTTGGAAAATCATGCCGCTTATGCGGCACTGCTAATCACTCAAGTATGCATGAAAAGAGGCCAGCAGGCACGTCAGTTGAACGCCGTGGATGACCCGCCGCTAGGGGACCCGGGTGACAGCGACCGTGATGAGAGAGACGTGTATTCAGCAGAGAGCTTGGGGGCAGTGAACACTCAGGGGAAAGAGTGGTTTGTCAACCTGCCTCTACACAGAGGGGTCCAGAGGTGCCAGCTTGACTCTGGAGCCACCTACAACGTGATGAGCATCAAGGACAAGATGAGACTAGCGCCTAGAATGCGTCTTCGGAAAAGTCTCACCAGATTGAAGCTTTACAACAGTGAATGGATGACCTCGATGGGAGTGTACAGCACACAATGTGTCGTTAGGGGCAAAACGCACATGCTGGACTTTGAGATCGTGCGTACTAGCCAGAAGCCCTTGCTTTCAGGGGAGACATGCGAGAGACTTGGTCTGATACGTTTCACCATTCCAGAAGAGCTGAACAAACTGGAACATTGTCAGATGGGTGAACTAACTAAAGAATGTCTCGTTAGCACCTACCACGACGTGTTCACGAACCCTGTCGATTCTCTGCCAGGTGATGTTCACTTTGAGCTGGATAACACTGTGGCGCCTGTGCAGTGCGCTCCAAGGAACATCCCGGTAGCCCTCAGGGAAGCTGTTCGAGCGCAGTTGGATCATCAGTACGAGAAGGATGGACACTTAACCACAGTCACTCAACCCACAGACTGGATTAGCAATCTGGTCATAGTAAAGAAGCCAGACAAATCGCGGCTTTGCGTTGACCCCAAGCCCCTTAATCGAGCTTTAAGGCGGTCCCACTACCTCATGCCCACTTTAGATGACGTGCTGTACAAGCTGCCGAAAGCACGTATCTTCATCCTGGTGGATGCACGAGATGCATTCCTTCAGTGTCGCCCGGATGAGGAGAGCAGCCTGATGACAACATTCTTGACGCCATGGGGTAGGAAACGGTGGCTGAAACTTCCTTTCGGTGTGTCTGTCGCACCAGAGCTGTACCAGAGGAAGCAGCATGAGCTTCTGGCCGGGTTGAAAGGGATTGAGCCCATAGCCGATGACATCCTCATAGTGGGCTGTAGGGACACAGAGGAGGAAGCCATTCGCGACCATGACACAAACCTCATCGCTCTGATGGACAGATGCAGAGAAGTGAAGCTGAGGCTGAGCCTGAAAAAGCTCGAGTGAAGGAGGTCCGCTTCCACGGCCATGTGCTCTCAGCGGAGGGTCTCAAAGCTGACCCTGACAAGGTCAGGGCGGTTCTCGACATGCCTAACCCCACGTATGCGAAGGGGGTTCAGCTGTTTGTCGGGTTCGTGAACTACCTGTCCCGGTTCATGCCACGCTTGTCAGAGGTGTGTGAACCGCTGAGAAGATTACTGGACAAAGATGTGCTGTGGCACTGGCTGCCCAAGCATAATGCTGCTATGAAGGAAATCAAGACGCTCGTCACGGCGGTGCCAGTCCTACGATATTATGATGTCAGCAAGCCGGTCACCATACAGAGCGACTCCAGCCAGACCGGTTTGGGCTGCTGCTTGCTCCAGGAAGGACAGCCGGTCGCGTTCGCCTCCCGTGCGCTGACCCAGACGGAGCAGAACTATGCACAGATTGAAAAGGAGTGTCTGAGCATAGTATTTGCCTGCCAACGCTTCCACTACTACCTATATGGGAGGGGTGATGTGACTGCAGAGACCGACCACCGCCCGCTGGTGTCCATCTTCAGTAAGCCCCTCCTCAGTGCACCAAAACGCCTTCAGAGCATGCTCCTCACACTGCAGAACTACTGCCTCACGGTGGTATACAAGCCAGGCCCTGAAATGTACTTAAGTGACACGCTCAGCAGAGCCACCACCCCGCCACAGAGAACAGATACCGTGTACCGACATGAGATGGTCTGCAGCATGCAGCAGGAGCAGTATGACGCGGCAGCCATTCAGCAGGCAGACTATCTGAACGTCACCAGCCAACGCCTCGCACAGATTCGAAAGCACACGGAGGAGGATGTGTGTCTCCAAACACTCAAGTCAGTCGTGCTTGAGGGATGGCCGGAACAAAAGGAGGAGAGCCCCATAGCCATCAGGGAATGCTGGGCCATCAGAGATGAAATAAGTGCACAGGACGGTGTGCTCTTCAGGAGCCAGCGCGTCATCATTCCGAAAGCTATGCGTCCTGAGATGCTGAAACGGATCCACTACAACCATGTGGGGGGCGAGGCTTGCTATAGGCAGGCCCGAGATACACTCTACTGGCCCAATATGCAGGGCGAGATCAAGGACTATGTACAGCAGTGCTCCGTGTGTAATGAGTATGCACACGAACAACAGAAAGAGACCATGATGTCGCACCCACTCCCCACACGTCCCTGGCAGCTGGTGAGCATGGACCTGTTCAGCTATGCAAAACAAGACTTCCTGCTCATGGTGGACCATTACTCCGACATCTGGGAGATCGACCTGCTACCTGACCTGTCAGCAGAGACAACGATCCGAAGATGCAAGGCACAGTTTGCACGCTATGGCATTCCAGACAGGGTCATTTCTGATTCTGGAAGTCAGTTCGGATGTGGAGAGTTTCGGGCATTTGCAAGAGAGTGGGGTTTCGAACATGTCACGTCCTCGCCGAGGCACCCAAAAGCTAACGGCAAAGCAGAGTCTGCAGTGAAGATTGTGAAAAGCCTCTGCAGGAAAGCAGATCGTGCCAATGAGGACCCCTGGAAGGCTTTTCTACATTGGAGAAACACGCCCACGGAGGGCATGCGCTGCAGTCCAGCACAACGGCTGATGTCACGGAGGCTGAGGACTCTTCTGCCTGTGGCCGACCAGCTACTAGCGCCTCAGGTCGTCACTGGGGTTCCCGACAAGCTGAGAGTGAGACATCAGGCAGCTAAGCTAGTGTATGACAGATCGGCCAAGGATCTTTCAGTGCTGAACATCGGCCAGCCCATAAGGATGAAGCCGCTCCCAGGAGACAGGACGGGCCGATGGAGGAGAGGTGTATGCCTGCAGCAGGTGGGACCTCGGTCCTATCTCGTCAACGTGGAAGGAACTACGTATCGTCGCAACAGGGTTGATCTCAGACCAGCGGAGGCTGCCCCTCCCCATCCGGCCGCCCACCCGGAACAGCCACCTGAGCCCGGAGACGCACATGTGAGCAGGGGCGGCGCCGATGAGGTCGTCAGCAGCCCTGGGGTGTCTTCAAGCTTGTCAACCCTGAGGTCGCCGCCTTCTTCACCACAGACTGTGAGCACACCATGCCGTGAGTTACAGGGCCGGGCCTTCTCCCGGAGCGGGAGGCTGATTAAGCCTCCAGACAGACTTGACCTCTAGGTCATACACTGAACTGAGAGTGGAACACACAAACACACGTATACAGACACAGGAGAGGGATGATTGGGAAACAAAAGAAAAACAATTTAAAAAAAAGAATGAAAAGAGAGAGTAAAGAAAACTGATTATGTGCTCTGATGCTGTTATTTTTATACAATTGCTGGTAATGTTCTGGTTGCTAGTGATTAATTGATTGTCTCTGTTTAGGTGCACTATTTGATATTGGGATGGGAGAATTAGTGTTCAAATGGTTAAGAGCAAATGTTGTTATTTTTGTATTGATACTTTACTAAAGGAAGGGAGATGTTGCAGGGTGTCTTATGTTATGTAGCCAACAGCCCCACCTTGTGGGCGTGGTTATATATATACCTGCCTCACGTGTTATGCCCCAGATCTGTTATGTGCACGGCCGACTAATACATGGCATTTACAGACACAGCCCGACTCTGTCCTTTATTCATGCACATGCACTCATAACAGTAGGCCACGTGCGCTATTTATGAGCGTCAGCCGTGTTGCAGGTGAAACCCTCATTGGAGCAGCCAGATTCATTGATTGCGGTGGGTGTTCATTCATAATTGCTATCAGCCGGTTCCCAGGACAACACCCACGTCTTCAATTGGGATGCATCAGTCAAGCACAAGCACCATAATGCCCCACCCATTACAATGACACGCCCATACGCACAGTTAGACTTTCTGATCAGGGGGGCAGTTGCCAAAAGAGAGATGATAATAGAGATGGAAATTCGTCCTCCTCCAATGCGACTAAAGCCCCACGCCGATGTTTGTAAGGCTGAGGGCTCATGCCATGCTGATGTCCCAAGATCGCATTAAGTAGCTGCAGTGTATTTCAAATGCACAATCTTCTTGTAGAACAGAACTTCAAGGAGGCCAAAAACGTTGAATCATCACTTTATTGAGCATGCCTACCACAGGGCCGAATCTTTAGGCAAATACTAAAGTTTCTCTTACGAGGTGGCGAGCTTATATCCTGGCTTCAGGCCAGGAATCACATGACAAACAAATTTGCATACAAACAATGTTCATAAACCCCAGTTATGGTCACAAACGGTTGAACTAGTATTCTAAAGGGTCAATGGGTCATCTAAGCTCTGGCCCCTCTTCAGACAGTGGGGCTGCTTGAGTTCTTCCTGTATCCTCCTAGGATCGCGTTACAAACTGTAGGCTACTGACTTCAGAGGTGAACTTTAGGTCACGCTGACCCAGAGACAGGACAAAGGAATGCTGACTCAGGGGCAAAGACCTAAGTGAACTAAAGTGAAGTTTATTCTTTATTCTTAATAAAATGATTACTACATGAGAGTAATACAAATGTATTGATGTAATACAGTATAATACAGTATAAAATATACTCCATAGCCTAGGCTATAGACTACATGCATCGTGGTTTTTCACATCGCCTATAGCTACCCCAGTTAAAGCAGCTAAATGCCTTCCCAAAGGCCTGGTTATAACAATGTTGTCGTTTTAAGTTCCCATTTTTGGTCTGGCTTGATGCTGGGTGTGTTTTTAGACCAGTGCTGTTCACCTGGGTGAGAGAGTGAATTGGGGATGGAAAGAGAAGTCGCAGGCTCTTTTATTTTATTTTTTTAAGTCTGTGTTTACCCCAGAATTTGATGGTGCGTGTTCTGAGTTGTGATTTTCTGGGGAGGAAAGTTGGCCTTTCCTAAATGGTTGTGGTTTTATTGAGGCAGTAGCTTGCAATCTTCTAGTAGCCCCATGTCCACCTCTGACTGGTAGAGTACTGAGTTTGGCTTGAACTCCAGGATGCATCTACAGTATGAGGAGAGAGCTTGTTGACCCAACCTCTCCTCCCCATCAGGCCCAGATCCAGTGGAATCCCCTGAGATCCTTTACTGGGATCCCAATGGTTTACAGATGTATAGGTCTATAGGCTGGTTATTTTTACTGCAGGCGAATGTACCTTCTGCATATGATGTGGCAGATTTGGAAATACAGAGTACTACTCCTTTCCTGTGGTACCTGTCCTGTGGTAGGAAATGCTTGCTACAAAGCATGGTCCGTGGTTCAAAAAACATCTTGACATGTTGCTTATCTAGCCTATTACATGGATCTACTACCCCAATCCACCCCCGCCCACATATATAAGCTACACACCTCTGTTATATAAAGCATTTCATACATGTTTGTTTAAAGCTTTAATTACAGCTTTATTGCCCAAATATGTGTAGCCTACTCCATAAACACGCTAGATATAAAATAGGCCTATAATTAATAATGGTGTAGCCTATCTACAGCTGTAGCCTACAGGAGTTTGAGGGGTTTTCTTCATTGCTCTCAATGTATAGACATAACAACAAAGCTAAAACGAATAAAGGTACAGAGTAGGCTAGAGGACTATCATGTAGCTAGACACAAGTAGACTGACTACTACGAGCTGGAGCCAACGTGCACCTCCTCGACAGTTTGATCTGCGCACCGACTGGGCCTATAATAGCCTACATATAGCCTAGTGTGGGAGGTGCACTGCAAGTGTTGTCAGCTTTTGTCCAGGATGTGTGTGAATAGAATCATTATTATAATTAGAGGAAGGTAAGCCTATTCCTACATTGTCCAAAAAACAACAAAAACCCTGTATATTCATGCAAATACTGTGGAAATCCATGTAAGTACTTAACTCTATTAATTCTATTTATGTAGGCCTGCATATGCCTACTGCATCTTGCACTCATATGCTACTCTTTACATTCAGGATTGCATTCCTAACTTAATTTCAGGCGACTTGTAGACTACTTTTTTAATGATACTAGTGAATATAATCTAATCCAATCAAATCTAAAATACATGGAGTTAAACGTTGACTGAAAGTAGCCCACATACACTATTTTCTGATATTTATTTATTTCATTGAAGATAACACGTTTATGTCCATCGGCGTAGCCAAGAGCTACTAATCCATAGTCTTTGCGCCTGGCTGTCCTATTGGTTATGATGCCCATGGTAGACGGTGCACATTCCAGAAAGAGCGGGATAGAAGACAGTCATGGATCTTGCAACTTTTCTGGATAACTGTAAAGAGACATATACGGAATGTTTGAGGCTTTTCCTTACGGACAGTGTTTCCAGGGATGTCTTGCAACCAGTACTTATAAGGTAAGGTTTTAATCCAAATTCATGCTAACGTTAGCAAGCTTGGCAAAACCGACTGGTCTGCTATGGTCTTGCCGGCCTATTTAACACTCGGCAAATATCAGCTATAGGCTACTTAATGTTGAAACATTTCATCACTTGAAAATTACAGCGGACATAGGCTAGGCTACATCGGTGATAAATGTGTGAAACAGCCATGTAGAGATTAGGCTCTTGTGAAGTTGAAGTGACACCGTTATTAGGCCTACATGTTGGGGTTGGAGTTGTAGGCCTAGTTGGCTACAATGGAGTTTAAGGATTTACAAAACCCAACGACACCACTTTGATAGGCTATCTGAAAAATGTAACGATCCCAATCATATGAAAACCTATGCGATGTGATTAACCTAAAGTTGTTGCTGGTGTTTTATTACGCAAGAAATGTCTAATTTGGGTGTTAATTCCTCAGACTGGAGACCCTTGAAAGGAGCATCAGATGGGCAAGAGGGAGGATTCTACAATTGGATGATGCAGATGAACTTATTCCATTAGTGACTGCTTTTATTCAACAAATTCAAACAGCTTTGTCAACTCCAGAAGGGATTGACTTAAATCGTCGTGATAGTGGCTGACATGTAGGCCTATCCATATTATTTTTATGCATATTTATTGTCATTAAATTCCTTTTGGAAACATTAGGCACCTCTGGTTATCAAGCCCCGTTGGTCCGGACAGGTGATTTTGGACGTTCCAGCAGCCTAATCACAGAAGAACAGTTGAGATTCCTGCTGTCATGTGGGTTTGGAACTCCCCAAATTGGTGAAATCCTGGATGTATCAATCATTACAGTGAAACGGAGATTGAGGTATGAATGAAGTTGCAAAGCATACACACAATATCCTTTTCTCAGATTGCAGGGCTAATGTTTTAAATGATTTGAGTCATAATATTGTGTTCTTTTTATTTCTTCTCTTTTCAGCTTATTCAGTTGACTCTTTTTTCTATTACTTAAATAGGTAGACAGCACTCATTTTAAACTGGCATTGGGAGTCTGTAGGTCGACTGAACTGGGATAAACAGAATAAGTAAACATGTATGATGACATCAGCTTTTCATCTATTGCTATATCTGTTTTCTAAGGAAGAGGACATGTCACTTAAAGCCTCTGGAAACTCAAAACCACAAAAGTCTTCTAACTATGTAATTTAGTGTATTATCTACATAATAAACAACATGTAAAAGTATTAGCAATTACTTTCTATCAAAATTCGAAATATTCTCAATACATTTTTGTAACATTCCTGACAGTGGGTTTGAAATGGGCGTTTTTTAATTTGTTTAATGTGACATCATTATATCCGAGATCCAATCATTAAAAAATGCACGTTAGTAAGTCCTACCCATGGATGTTTTAATAGAACTGGATACAGCCACTCCATTCACTGAGCGCTATCACAAATGAAGCCCTATTGAACCGCGGCATCTTGGCAAATTTGTAGTCATTTGACTATTTCCGGTGACTTTTGTACTTGCGCAGTTGTGCTTTTCTGGCCTACGCGCGTCCCCGAACAAGTTCACGAAATGTAGACGCACGTTCCCGGCTCTTCTGTGCCCCTGCGCATCCTCAACAAGGGCCCGGACTACTTCCGGCGCCAGATCGAGCCCAACCCCAAGCGCCTGAGCGCCGTGGAGCGCCTGGAGGCTGACAAGGCCAAGTACGTCAAGAGCCAGGAGGTCATCAACGCCAAGCAGGAGCCGGTCAAGCCTCAGCTCCTCGCCAAGCCGCCCGTATGCCCCGCCCTCGCCAAGAGAGGGGCGGGAGGAGGAGGGGGAGGAGGAGGAGGCGGGGCGTTGCTGAAAGCGTCCAATAACAATTCGAAGTCGGACACGTGCGCCACAACGAGCAAGCGCGAGAACCTGGACCTGGAGATCCTGAAGAACCTGCTGAACTCCTCGTCCCCAGGCTCCGCCTCCGAAGGAGGGGCCAGGGGGCCAGGGGGCGGGGCCAGGAGCTGGGCCGCCCACTGCTCCGCCCACGACCTGTCGGAGCCCGCCGGCCTCCGCTCCTTCGCCGAGTCGCTCAAGGTCCCGCCCCCAGCCTCGGCGGGCGGGAGGCGGAGCCCCCAGGGCGCCAACCTCAACCTGAGCCGCCGCCTCCTGGAGGAGCGGGGGGGGGACCAGGGGGGAGCGGGAGGAGGAGGAGGAGGGGTCGGGGGAGACCGCTCCCCGCTCCACGCCTCCCACTCCTCCTCGGACATCCGGCGGCTGTGCAACGGCAAGCCCCTCCGCGCCGCCAGGAGCAGCTCTTGCTCCGCCCCCCCCCTGTCTCCCAAGCCCGGCCCCAAGCCCCTCCCGGCCCCCCCGGCCTGCGACGACCACGACACAACCCCCCTCCGACCCCGCTCCACCCCTCCCCCTGCTCCGGGCCCGGCGGCGGCGGGGGAGGCGGAGCTAGAACCGGGCGGTTCCGCGGCGCGCCGGCCCTCCCTGCACCGCTCCAAGTCGGACCTGAGCGACCGCTACGCCCGCGCCAGCGCCGACGTGGAGCGCTTCTTCAACTACTGCGGCCTGGACCCCGAGGAGCTGGAGGGGGTGGGCGTGGAGGGCTTCGCCCGCGCCAACTCCGACATCGTCTCGCTCAACTTCCGCAGCGCCAGCATGATCAGCTCGGACTGCGACCAGTCACGGCGCAGCAACGAGGAGCTGACGGACGAGGAGGGGGAGGAGGCGGGCGAGCGCGTGCCCTACGGGATCTCAGCGGTGGAGAGGAACGCGCGCGTCATCAAGTGGCTGTACAGCATCAAGCAGGCGCGCGAGTCGCAGAAGGTGTCCCACGTCTAGAGGGACGGGATGACAGATGGACGCGGTCAGACGGACGGACCGGTGACTTGAGAACTAACCGCCTGTCTCTTCGACCGTTCCACCGGTTCTCTCAAGAGAACGTTTGAAGACGTTTGAAGGAACAGTGAGTCCGGTCTTGCGGAAGACCTCCGACTGTCCGGACGTCAAAGGGACTGTAGCACCCGATAATGTAATAATCAACCGATAATGTAATAACGCCTGATAATGTAATAAAAGTTTGACTTAAGTCAATCGAAAATGTAATAAAACCTGATAATGTAATAACTTAACCAATAATGTAATAAAATGTCCTGACTGATAATGTAATACCATTTTTCTGATAATGTAATACCTTATTACATTATTGGTCAAGTTATTACATTATCAGGTGGGTCTTTTTTTTTCAAAACTGGTAATGTAATACTTGACTGATAATGTAATAATTTAAAAAGTGAATGAATAATACTGTTAGGGTACTTTGTGGTATACTTTAGCGTTCTTTGTGGTACTTGTGGTATACTTTGGTGTGTCTCATGATACTTTGCAGTATACTTTGGGGTGCTTTGAGGTACTTTGTGGTATACTTTGGGGTACTCTGTGGTATACTTTTCAGTACTTTGCAGTACTTTGTGGTATACTTTGGGGTACACAGCAATACTTTGCAGTACTCTGCAGTATACTTTGGGGTACTTTGAGGTACTCTGCGGAATACTTTGAGGTACTTTGTGGTGTGCTTTGGAGTACTTTGCGGTACTTAGTGGTATACTTTGGGGTACTTTGTAGTACTTTGCAGTACTTTGCAGTACTTTGTGGTATACTTTGGGGTACTTTGAGGTACTTTGCGGTACTCCGCGGAATACTTTGAGGTACTTTGAGGTACTTTGCGGTACTCTGCAGAATACTTTGAGGTACTTTGTGGTGTGCTTTGGAGTACTTTGCGGTACTTAGTGGTACTTTGTAGTACTTTGCAGTACTTTGTGGTATACTTTAGGGTACACAGCAATACTTTGCAGTACTCTGCAGTATACTTTGGGGTACTTTGAGGTACTTTGCGGTACTCTGCGGAATACTTTGAGGTACTTTGTGGTGTGCTTTGGAGTACTTTGCGGTACTTAGTGGTATACTTTGGGGTACTTTGTAGTACTTTGCAGTAATTTGTGGTATACTTTGGGGTACACAGCAATACTTTTCAGTACTCTGCAGTATACTTTGGGGTACTTTGAGGTACTTTGTGGTACTCTGCGGAATACTTTGAGGTACTTTGTGGTGTGCTTTGGAGTACTTTGTGGTACTTGTGGTATACTTTGGGGTACTCTGTGGTATACTTTGCAGTACTTTGCAGTACTTTGTGGTATACTTTGTGGTACACAGCAAATATTTTGCAGTACTCTGCAGTATACTTTGGGGTACTTTGAGGTACTTTGATATTTTGCAGTAGTTTGCAGTAAACGTTGGGGGACTTTGCAGTACTTTGCGGTACTTTGCGGAATACTTTGAGGTACTTTGTGGTCTGCTTTGGAGTACTTTGCGGTACTCTGCAGTACTTTGCAGTAAGCTTTGGGTACTTTGCGTTATACTTTGGAGTACTTTGAAGTACTTTGTGGTATACATTGAGGTACTTACCCATACTTTGCAGTAATGTGTGGTAATTTGTGGTATACAGAGGTACTTTTCAGTATGCTTTGAGGTACTTTGTGGTACTTTGCTGTATACTTTGGGGTACTTTGCTGTATACTTTGGAGTACTTTGCGCTATACTTTGGAGTACTTTGAGATACTTAGTGATTAGTAAGGCCCTTCAAAAAGGGGTTCAGTATTTTATCTTAGCCTATATAGTAGGAGTCAGGAACTGATTTAATTCTATGAATTGAAAGCAAAGTGTATGAGGCAAATTATGTGAGGCTGCTGTCCATCGACTATATTTCAGATTGCAATACCATAACTCCCCATACTCATCTCCAAACGCAGGATGGAGATTGGAGATTAAACCCTTCCTGCACAGGTGGATCCTCAACTTCCTGACGGGCAGACCTCAGGGGGCGAGAGTGGGCATCATCTTCTCTCACCCTAAACACTGGAGAAAGTCACCCTCTCACCTTCAACACTGGGCTGTTTCATATCCTCTGTACAAACACGACTGCATAGTTACCTACAATTCCAGCTCAATTATCAATTCACTGATGACACAGCTGCGGTAGGCCTGATCTCCAACAATAATGAGAAGGCCTACTTGGAGGAGGTGGCATGCCAAACTAAATGTTGTCAGGACAACAACCTCCACTTGAACGTCAGTAAGATAATGGAGATGCTAGTGGACTACAGCAGGAAGCAGGAAGATGAAAGTGATTCTAGTGGACTAGCAGGAAGCAGGAGCGGCCAATTGCCTGAACAGCAGTAGGACCCCTGTGGAGACAGTGTATTTACAAGTACAGTATATTGATGTACAGATCACTAGACATGGACAACAAACATCCCTGCATATGCATGATTGAGAGCGTGTCTGACTGAGAACATCAACACTACCAACATGCTATGGAAGCAACACCATGCAGGACAAGTCACTGTAGAGAGTGTTTGGTCAGCAGAACATATCTCCCACACCTCCAGGACATCACACGGCGCTGCAGGACCAAGGTTAGGAGAATGTTGAAACATCCCAGCCACCCGGACAACAGCCTCTTTGTCTCTGCTCAGGTACTGCCTACTGAAGAAGATCAACTCACAGAGGCTCAGAAGAAGCTTCTACCTTCAGACCATCCACATCCGGAATGAGTACACTCTGCTCATCTCTGTCCTTAACTCAGTACTATACTCTGCACAACAGCACTGTATATTTATACCTGCTAGATTATAAAAATCTACATTCTGTAAATAAACGTGAATATACATAAATTTACTCTCTCTAGATCCATATTATGTATACTTCTCTATTTAGGTGAACTGTCCAATTTCATATGTCATCTCAGCTCATTTTATTTCATTCCATTAATAAATATTTTATATTTTGGACTTGGTTTACATAATATGTTTGGTGTGTATAGTACGTTTCTCCTTTTTACTTTGCCTAGTGTACATATTTAGCAGCTAGTGGAAACATCACTGCTCATTGTTAGGGTATGTTGCATGTTACCGATAAAACTTTGACTTGAATATGCTATGTTTACTCCTTCACCCTCTAAGTTCCCTAGATCATACAACATATTTTTATGCAATATTCGATGCATACTCTCTACTTTTCTTTGACTTTGTGGATGATAAGGGGAAATTTCATTGATCTTTACTTTAAGCTACTGCATGAGTTCCCTCAGCACCTTGGTCATTTTGGATTACTGTATGAGGACCATGTTTAATATAAATGTGGTTGTTTGTTTGGCTATTTCATTGCTACCTTTCCCTGTCAGCTGCTTAAGCCAGAAATATCTACTGAAGATGTCTGGCACCATTAGAATATATCTTTATGTGGCTTTGCCATACCATACTTTCCATCTATTCATATCTACAAGATCAATCTGGTGTCTGGTCTGGACATCCTTGATTAGCTTCAGGATGGGCTTGTCCACA
>NC_140257.1:3820334-3972834 GCF_949987555.1 Borostomias antarcticus | reverse complement strand
CTACATCCTGTTTTGGCTTACTATATAGTAGGGTAGTATGCGATTCAGAACGCGGCCTAGGAGAGGTGATAGGGCTCTGAGGAGACTATAGACTATAGACACTATAGACCATAGAGACTATAGACCATAGAGACATATACACAAATATAGTTTTTATTAAATCTGGACTATTGAAATTGAAAGAGCAAATTGAGTTACAGACACTGATTATTGTGCACAAGGCAAAAAGTCAAACATTAACAGTTACAAAAGTTGTTTGTTTTCACTTCAGAGAATGATGATCACAGAAGAAAATATGATTTTAAGCATCAGTATGCACAGACCACATTATGACAGATGTGTACTGCAGTGGTGGGTGTCAAACTATGGAACTCTTTGAATAATGAACTAAAGCACTGTAGCACAATATTTCAATTTACATTTTGTATAGATATAGAACATTCAGACTGAAAATGCATAGTTGGGTTTTGACCTTGGATTATTATTCATGTATTATATATCTTATGCGTATATATGTTTGGTTTGGTTTATGTTGCATTGTGCTTGTTGGTGGAATGGGCTGACCATTAAGCCAATGCTATGCTCATTTGAATAAGGGGGCAGGTAAAAATAAGATTTTATCTTCATCCTGCTCCTTCTCGATCATGGATGATGATGATGTGGAAATTGAAGCATTATTTGTTTCTTTAGTTGATACAATATACTCATCCATGTGAGAAATAAAAAGACATTCATTCATTCATTCATTCATATCAGACCTGTTTTGGTCCAGATGGGTAAAAGAGTCCCTTCCACTCATGCAAGAACGCCATATATATTCTATTGGTGGGATATACTGAAATAATGATTAGGCTATAATTAGGGGCCAGGCAGCGTAGCTGCCGGAACCCTATTGTATTTGCCTATATTATTATTATTATTCTCCTTCCACTGAAGTCTAACTTCCCATGGACAAAAAATCACCAAAATTTGCACATAGCTCCAGTACTATATCCAAAGTCCTCAACCTGCATTGTAGGTCAATAAACCTAAAGGTGGCGCTACAGCAACAGTCTAAAGTTTAAAACTTAAAAAAATCATAACAAATCAGCCATAGGTGCTATCACTGTAAAACCACCACGTGAATGTAGTCCCAAGTGAGACAAAACCTTCATACACTTTGACCTTGCAGGAATTTTGAAGTCCATCACTCTGATTTCTTCATAAACTGTAAAACCTATCAAACATATCTCCTCCCACATTTTTTGTTCAATTGACACCAAAATTAATATACTGTATCTACAGACTGTCCTTACCAAAGGATCCTCACAGATTTTTGAAATATGAAAAATAGAGCCCACAGCACTTCAAAAAGTGTTACTGTTAACAGTTCTGTATAGTTCCTATTAATTCTCGCCAAATCAATGTCTGATCATCCTCATAAAGAGTGACAACATTGGCCACATATCCAAGATGTAGTATGATTTTTTTCAGAATTTTATCTCAAAAATTGAATTTTTAAAAATATGTTTAATTCTGTCCTCTGAAACCAACACTTCATACAGAGAAAACTACATTACCCACAATCCAACGCAAGCTCCACGAATCTGAGACATCGCTGTTGGCAACCCTACCCAACCCCCGCCGAGGATTACAATGACTAAATTGATTGATTGGCAACTGACTGAGTACACAGCTGCTGAAGTTAATGTTCAATTATGAAAAAAAAAAGCTAACAAAACCTGTGACCCACATTTTTCAATCAATTAATACTATAGTTGCTACACTGGATCTTCAAACTGTCATTCACAAACTCATTGACCAGATTATTGAATTATCAAAATTGAGCTTACAATGCATTAAAATGTTTTACTTATTATTATTATACTCCATCTTCCACTGAAGTCTAACTTCCTGTGGACAAAAAATCACAAAAATGTGCACATAGCTCCAGTACTAAACCCAAAGTCCTCAACCTGCATTGTAGGTCAATAAAGCTGAAGGTGGCGCTACAGCAAAAGTCTAAAGTTTAAAACTTTAAAAAATCATAACAAATCAGCCATAGGTGCCATCACAGTAAAACCACCACGTGAATGTAGGCCCAAGTGAGACAAAACTTTCATACACTCTGACCTTGCAGGAATTTTGATTATTATTATTATTCTCCATCTTCCACTGAAGTCTAACTTCCCGTGGACAAAAAATCACCAAGATTTGCACATAGCTCCAGTAGTATACCCAAAGTCCTCAACCTGCATTGTAGGTCAATAAACCTGAAGGTGGCGCTACAGCAACAGTCTAAAGTTTAAAACCTAAAAAAATCATAACAAATCAGCCATAGGTGCTATCACTGTAAAACCACCACGTGAATGTAGGCCCAAGTAAGACAAAACTTTCATACGCTTTGACCTTGCAGGAATTTTGAAGTCCATCACTCTGATTTCTTCATAAACTGTAAAACCTATCAAACCTATCTCCTCCCACATTTTTAGTTCAATTGACACCAAAATTGATCTACTGTATCTTCAGACTGTCCTCACCAAACGATCCTCACAGATTTTTGAAATATGAAAAATTGAGCCCACAGCACATCAAAAAGTTTTACTGTTAACAGTTCTGTATATAGTTCCTATTTATTCTCGCCAAATCAATGGCTGATCATCCTCATAAAAAGTGACAACATTAGCCACATATCCAAGATGTAGTATGATTTTTTTTTTAGAATTTTATCTCAAAAATTGAATTTTTTAAAATATGTTTAATTCTGTCCTCTGAAACCAACACTTCATACAGAGAAAACTACGTTACCCATAATCCAACACAAGCTCCACGAATCGGAGACATCGCTGTTGGCAACCCTACCCAACCCCCGCCGAGGATTACAATGACTAAATCGATTGATTGGCAACTGACTGAGTACACAGCTGCTGAAGTTAATGTTCAATTATGAAGAAAAGCAAACAAAACCTGTAAAAATTAATAAACATATCTCATCCAACATTTTTCAATCAATTAACACCACACAACTTGCTACACTGGATCTTCAGACTGTAATTCACAAACTCATTGACCATTGTTGAATTATCAAAATCGAGCTTACAACGCATCAAAATGTTTTACAAATGTTTTACGATACGAATGTACAAAATGAACATTGGAATGTCAACTTTCTTGTTGTCCTATTCTCTCGCTTATTGCTCCTAAACTTGTCGGAAATTGCCTGGCCCCGCCTCATCGCTGCGAAGCAGCTTTAATTTCATTTGGTAATGGCTTGTGTGGTCATGTGGTAAATATTCCACAAGGTGGCGCCACATGCCTCTGCTTTGACAGCAAGATCACTTTTTTGGATTTACCCTTTGTATAAAATGTGTTTGTGTGTAAATAAACCTGACTTATGTTATTCACGCAACACCTAAAAAAACTAAGCAGGCTACAATGAATGACTGTGCTCTCCTCCTGCCTGTTCGCCAGTGAAGTAGTAGGGAGGAGCTTGAGTGAAAAAAGAACGGCTCCCACAACTGCGAATCGGTTCCCATCGTTCGTTTTAAAGAGCCGTTCAAAAGAATCGGATCGTTCTTGAACGTCACATCACTACTGTGCAGAGAGGAGCGCTGAGCTGATATAGGTTTCAACCGCAAGCAACGTAGCATATACCGCTATAATGCGAAAACATTTTCTTTTATTTCTGAGAGATCTAATTATGCTTTTTGACCTCAGTTATGACTGACCTTTTTTGGACTATTGACTATGATTAAGCCCGACACATTCATTCACAAATCCAGATCTTCAAACAAGCAACAAGCAATCAAATAAGTGGCAGCGCGTCAACCTTCTTTAAGCGTCCATTGAATTAGGCTTATTTGTTGTTGAAAGCTGTGACACTGAGATTTCTGGTTAGAAGGAAGCTCTAATATCAGGTCTAGTTCAGCAGTGGATTCAGAAACAGACCTGCAAACCTGAGAAGATAAAAGAAAACCGTTACAATGACCATCAGGCACAGTCAGTTGTAGTAGTTGGTGAAACTTTTCTGTGACAAGAGGAGTCTCACCTTAGCTAGCAGGCACCAGCATCCGCCCTGTGAAATAAACACAGAGAGGGTGAAGAGACAGAGGGGACACAATCACTATGTGATATTTCAACAAATAAATCAACATTGCTGCCACCATCCACTGAACACAGGAGCAGTATTCTTGAAAAATACATCTCTCAATGTATAAGTGAATCTTTCTAACATCATGATTATTTTACAGATGCTGTGTACATAACACACAGATGACTGTAAAGACTGGATGACTATGAAGACTGTACATGTTCTCTACACACAGATGACTATGAAGACTGTACATGTTCTCTACACACAGCTGATGACTCACCATTGGATTTCTTCTTCTGGTAGTAGATGAGTCCAGCCAGTGCAAAGACCAGTCCCAGCACCAGCCCAGACGCCCCGATGGCGATCTTATTCCTCTCAGACTCAGGCAGGGACGGGTCTGTCAAGGAGAAATGACCCTTCTGTTAGCATGTGATGACACTGTAGCTGTCCTGTATGTAGCTTCTGACAGACCACCATCTATCATACGCTAGCACACACAGTCACAGTCAGGGTCATTCAGGTACCCAGCCACAACACAGCACTCGTACCCTGCTCACCTGAACTCACCCTAGTACACCATGACAACACCCTAACAACAGCTGAGCAGTGAACTCACCCTAGTACACCATGACAACACCCTAACAACAGCTGAACAGTGAACTCACCCCAGTACACCATGACAACACCCTAACAACAGCTGAGCAGTGAACTCACCCTAGTACACCATGACAACACCCTAACAACAGCTGGACAGTGAACTCACCCTAGTACACCATGACAACACCCTAACAACAGCTGGACAGTGAACTCACCCTAGTACACCATGACAACACCCTAACAACAGCTGGACAGTGAACTCACCCTAGTACACCATGACAACACCCTAACAACAGCTGGACAGTGAACTCACCCCAGTGCTTCACGAGGGGTCTGTCCAGGCTGGCGTGCTCCACCATGCAGGAGATCTTCTCCCCGGATCTGGGCGTGTACTCCAGTTGGGAGTGGAACTGGTAGTACCAGTCACCGTTGACCGACTCCTCAGTGGAGATCACGTCTGAGGTCACTTCCTGTCCATCCCTCTTCCAGGTCACTCTGATCTTTTTGGGGTAGAAGTCATAGGCGCTGCACACCAGCATGGCAGGGTGTCTGCCACTAGAGGGGGTCACTGAGAGAAGTTTGACAGAGGGCTCCACTGATAGTGGAGGAAAAACAGCAACACATTAGTTCATATAACACTATCATTCATATCATATTGATCAGGGTTCTGTTCTCTATTAATTAACTCTATTATTGGTCTTTATTATATATACTGTATTATTGGTCTTTATTATATATACTGTATTATTGGTCTTTATTATATATACTGTATTATTGGTCTTTATTATATATACTGTATTATTGGTCTTTATTATATATACTGTATTATTGGTCTTTAATATGTCTACTCTATTATTGGTCTTTAATATGTCTACTCTATTATTGGTCTTTAATATGTCTACTCTTTTATTGGTCTTTAATATGTCTACTCTATTATTGGTCTTTAATATGTCTACTCTATTATTGGTCTTTAATATGTCTACTTTATTATTGATCTTTAATATGTCTACTCTATTATTGATCTTTAATATAACTGTGTAGATTGATCATGTTTGTTTCTAGATCTCTCTTAGTCCCAGAGGTGACCAGTAATGCAGTCCACCAGTTCTGAATGGTGAAAAACAATATCATCCTCCCATCCCACAAGATGAAAACATCATCATTTAATCATCATCAGGTCTATGTTGCTTTATATCTGTTACGGTCAATGTGAGAAAACGGGGAATGTGAGCATTTCCCGGTTAATGTGCACAATCCCCGACCGTACGGGAGATGTGAGGAATACTAACCAATTTCTCACATCTCCCTCAAGGTGGGGGAATGTGCTCATTACCCGGGAGATGTGAGAAACGCACATGTTCCTCCTACATTCCCCGCGAGGTCGGGGATGTGCGCAATAACCGGGAAAAGCTCACATTCCCCGTTTTCTCACATTGACCGTAACATATCCACCAGACAGAAGCTTCATTACAGGTTTTGTAGTGAACAGATGAAAGAGGTGTCGTATCATCTGGTGAGTGAGAGATGTGATGTTGTTGTGGTGAGGAGGGCAGCTCACCTGTCTTCTCCAGTACGGCAGAGAGGTGGAGCTCAGCGTTGGTCTTGCAGTAACGCTCCAGCTGCGCTCGCATAACAGCCATGAAAGCAGCATCATCATTCCAGATCTTAGCATTATGCAGACCAAACTCAGTGTATCCCTCCCACCTGCCCTTAGTGCTGTTGAACCTGTTAACCTCAATCTTATTATAAATATAAGAGTCTATGTACTCATGCGGTTGCTCTGTAGAGTATAAGCAGTGTGTCACACTGTAGTGCTCATATCCACCTGAAATATTGAAGAACAAATTATGCATAATTACAGTTTTCATCTGAATTCATTACACACTTTATTTCCTCATAATTCATGATAATCATGTCCAAGAACAATTCAGAAACATTTAATACAAATGTTATATGAAACAATATTCAACAATAAGATCACTGTCATTAGTTCATTGATGGAAAGCTAATTATACCTGGTAATACCATAGACTTTATACAGACTGTATTATACAGACTCACAGTGTGTAGTTTATGATAATGTAGCCTACCTGCTTTTTGCGTGGACAGAACCACAGCCATGCAAATGGAAAACACAGTTGACAAGGACATGTTCCTCCAGCGTTCAACTTCTCAACTAGATGAAAGAGAGCAGAGCACTCAGATAATAAACTGACTCTTAACCAAACCAACCAATCTCTGCTTCAGAAAAACACATGTCACATGTTGCTAGGCAGAGGTCAAACATTGTACGTTCATTATTACTGTATGGTCGGTCACTAACAGTTAATTCTCAATCAGAACAGAGTCATTTACATGAATACAGCATTGTTTTTAAACATTGACAAACATTTAATTCAGTTTTACTTTGTATTGAGTTAAAGCGTTGTTTACTCATCATGTTTGGCTCTTCAGGCTGTCACACTCAGTTCTCCTAAATTCAGCCATGCCAACCATATTGACAGTGTTACAGCAACAGACAGACATATCTCTTTATAGGGCAGCACAAGGAATAGCACAGGTATCAACTGACCACTTAAAACTCAATTAACCAATTACATCAAAATCAACAATATCCTGAGTAGCCATTTTGGCAAGTCGTGCAAGGTTTCCTCAGCAAAACAAGGTCTGAGCTGATCCGTGCCATGCCTATGCCACAATGTGTGTATCTGCTTATGGACCGTGTGCTTGGGATCAAATGAGATACCGGGAAAATGATTCATGTTTACAATATGGGAGGGACTGATGTCGAAGAGCAAGCTCTGGAAACATTTGCATCTGGAGAAGTGTTTCTGTCTGAAAACTACAAACCTGAGACATTATGATGAAAGACTATGATGTATTTCCACCAAAAATGTTGTATTTATCAAGCAAAGCATGTAATTGTTGTTGATGTCATTTCTTCACAGAGAGGAGAACTGAGAAGACTTGAATTATACACTGAACTGAACATTTCTTTTCTCTCTCTTTTGTCTCTTGTGTAGGACCCTTGGACCAATCAGATGAGTCATTTCCAGCCTCATCATCTGTATCTAGGTAGACGCTCACATGGCTGTTCAGGCTTGTAGTGTAAATGCACAGTGGATGAGAACTTATGAGGTAACGCAGGGATAGAATACATAGAGTTGGGGTGTCAGAGGCCTCTCACATAAAGGTCTTTATGTAAAAAGAAGATAATGATCATCAGATTGATGGGGACTTGAAAGTGTACAGTACATAACATGAAGCCTATAATGCCATTAGGGAAGTGGCTGATTATATGCTTCAGTTATATTAGAACTAGATGACTAATGGCTATCATGTAAAAGTGAGAATGCATAACGGAATTATTCAATTAATTATTTTACCTTTTTACATTAATATGATAACTCATGTACTGACAAAATGCATAATTTAATCAATCTACCCCCTGAAAACAACAACAAAGAAAGATTATGGCTGCGTTCCTATCCACTTACATCAACTGTTGGTGTGAGAATCTCACTGATCCTGTTTCACAGAAACCAGGCTGTCCAGACAAACCAGTCTGGAGAAGTCCCTAAATATTGAAACCATAAAACTATGGAGCGACTTAAGACAGAAGAATATCTTCAGATTTTTTAGAGCTCCAAAGTTTAGAGGAAGGCTTCTATCTATACAACCACTATTCTGGAGGGTATGTGGGCGTATGGAAGCTGATCATGAACATGTATTCTGGAGCTACCAGAAGATGTGTGTCTGTGCGTGCGTGCGTGTGTCAGTGTACAGTGTTACAGTATATAAAATATCATTTCCGTGTGTTTGGTTAGCTAGGACCTGTACTGAGGGCATCAAAGGTCAGCCTACACGTTACACAGAACACAATGATACACCCGTATCATTCAGTCAATCATAAATCAATCACATGATACCCCTGCCTCATTCAAAACAGTCAATCATTCAAACAGGTGGCGCAGTACCTAGTACTGTCGCCTCACAGCAGTCATTCAAACAATCAGTCATAAATCAATCAAATGATGTGACTGTATCATTCAAACAGTCAATCATAAATCAATCAAATGATGTGGCTGTATCATTCAAACAGTCAATCATAAATCAATCAAATGATACAGCAAGCAAACAAACATCTTTATTTGACAATTGGAGGGTAGGACGCGCCTTCCCAGAAAAAATGACTTGTGGAGCTCAACCAAAAATCCTTAAAGGTGGGGTAGGTAGTTTGATGTCAACAAGGCCTCGGATTGGTCATCTTTTTCAAAAGAACCCGCCCCTTCCTCCTGTCAATCATGATGTAATCCCTCCCTCCAAACATGACTGGTAGGTGTGACGAGATAGATACCCTGATTGGTCAATACATTCGGGCGCGGTGCATTCTTTGAATCCAAAATACAGAGGCAGCGGTAAACACGGAGATCCAAGTTTATTCTCAGAGCACTTCTGTTACTGATAGCTGAAAGGATATTATGCCAATCTTACCAAATAAAGCCAAAAGCAAACTGCCTATCCCACCTTTAAGTCTTTTTCTCTGAATTATTTGATGAATTATGTCTAATGTTTTCCCCCCTGAAAACAACAATGACTGTGGCAAAGTACCTATCGTCTAACCTACAGTAAGTCTTTAAATTCTGGCCATGTGTCCAACCTTCTTTATCAGCCAACCCGCTGTAGGCTAGTTATAGTTTATATTACAGTCATTTGTACAGTCAGTTTAAACCAGTCATCTTCATAACAACAGCCTTCGGGTGCAGGAAACTCTTCATCTGATGGTAATATGCGTACCTGGTCAAACACTACTGTACTTAGAAACCCAACCACCCCCTGAGTGAATGAATAACATTGAACATGGCCAGAAAGAGAGTTGAATTTAAATAAAAACAACATGGCTTTATCTGTCTGTATGTCTTCAAAATGACTGATATTTTGATTTATGAATGTTCATTTCTCTATTCTTCAACCTGGACCATGGTGTGAGTTTCTGTACTGTGTGATGATATGACAGAGGTCTGTTCCATGTTCTGTGGTCTGTCCTGTTCCTCATCTCAGGGCCGGTCAGTGCTGCTACAGCAGGGTGTTTACCTCCAGCTTCCCCTCCACTGAAAGACATGAGGTCTGGAAAGTCCCACATCTCCACTTTCACTTCACTAATCTCTCATCAGCCAATGGCAGATTTTATGTGAGAGTTGTTCTTACCATGTCATCTGTTGCTAGGTGAGGTGATTCTGATCACAGGAGCAGAACAAGTGTGCACTGTGGCTGGGGCATAAGGGGTGGGCAGGAGGATATGTAGCACCTCCTATTGGGCTTAGGGGTCATTACAGCTTAAGTGCACCTCAATGCCCCTCCACCCACTTATCCAGCTCCTATATAGGCAGGAAGACTTTACAGGTAGACAAACAGACAGACACACAGGCAGGCCGGCTGGCAGAGAAAAAGCAACATGTTTTCACATCCATCACACTGAAGCTAACCTGGAAACAAGCTGCATTCCTTTAGTGTTCGGTTCTGAATTATTTGATGAATTATTTCATTTTTTGTACCCGGAAACCAACCTGTCCAGACAAACCAGTCTGGAGAAGTCCCTAAATATTGAAACCATAAAACTATGGAGCGACTTTGGACAGAAGAATATCGTCAGAAATGCTTCAGACTCTTTGCATCACCAGTTACTAAGAGAAGCTGTATATAACTGAGAGCTACATCAACTCCTCCTATTGTGTGTGTGTGGGTGTGTGTGTGTGTGTGTGTGTTAGTATACTGTATATGAAATAGAATTTATGTGTGTTTGTTGAACCAGGACACTTCACCGTACAGGTTAGAGGTCATCAAAGATCAGCCCACACGTTACACAGGACACAATGATACCCCTGCATCATTCAAACCGTCAATCATAAATCTATCAAATAATATCCCTGAATCATTCAAACTGTCAATCATAAATCTATAAAATTATATCCCTAAATTATCCAAACCGTCAATCATAAATCTATCAAATAATATCCCTGAATCATTAAAACCATCAATCATAAATCTATCAAATTATATCCCTGCATTATTTAAACAGTCAATCATAAATCTATCAAATTATATACCTGAATCATTCAAACAGTCAATCATAAATCTATCAAATGATATCCCTGCATTATTTAAACAGTCAATCATACATAATTTTCACAGCGTTTTACAGGTTTTTTCACAGAGTGCTGAACAAAATACTAAACCAAAAGTGAAGCATGCTACACTCCCTGCCTAGCGTCGTTTGTATTAAATGACCGCTTGCCAACATGGTGACCATGGACACCACACAATTAAAAACTGAAGACATGATTATATTGCACACAGAGGAGTCAATCAATCAATCAAAGCTTTATTTGTATAGCGCATTTCATACCCAGAGGCAACACAATGCGCTTTACAGAGAACAAGGGAGGTGGGCAGATGTCCCACCCCTACATATTCCAGAGGGAAGCAAAAAAACAGCTGAGCTGTGAGCTGTAAAAATTCTTCGCTGACCCCTCTCAACAAGGCGATCGAGCAAGCTCCTGGAGTATGTTTGTTTACCGGCTAAGAACATTTATAAAGCAATAAAAAACACTAAATTACATTTTCAGAGTAAGAGAGGCTAATAACATCATAGGAGAGACATGGCAAACACTGGTGTGTGTCTGTGTGTGCGTGAATGTGCCTGGGCCCAGATAGAGGCAGGGGTCAGGGGTAGGGTCGGGGTAGGAAAAGGATAAGAAGTATAAGTGAAACATGAATGATATGGCTGAACTCTTTACACAACACCAAAACCAAGGAATGCTGACAAGCAGAGTGTCCAGAGGAGTCAAGCAGCAAAGAGAAAGTACTGTAGAAACCTGAAGCTGACATCAAACAACATATTTGTACCTATACAACAACTGGAGGTGTTTTTGGCCCCACATTGAAAATGAATGTATAAAGACACAGACTGTCAAGTCGTTCTCATAGAAAACTCATGTCAGCCCCAAGGCAATGAATTGTTTAATCATTATACAACGGTTAGTTCTGGTTCTTGATTCTGATTGGCTGGAAGCCGTGTTAAAATTAAGCAATAAACCCCGAGAGGCCGTGTGTTATAGTGATTTTATAACAGCTAGTTGGTGTTGTCCGCTTCGCGTCGTGCCTAACAACGCCCCCTAGCTGTTATATGATCACTACACAACCTCTCATGGTTTATTGCTTAATTTTAACTTTAATTGTGATTTTAATTTTGACTTTAGGGAAGTGGAAATGTTTTTGTTGTTGTTTCATGTTTATGAGATGTTATTTTACATACAAGAGTATATCTATACCAGTGGTTAAAAAAGTCTCCAACGTACTTCAGGCGAGACACGGATGTCAACGCCGGGCTAATCGGCAGAGGCCAATCAGTCACACCCCGTATGACGCAACCCACCAGCTGACTGTCAGCTGTCATAGCATTGGTTCAGCTCGCTAGAGCGCATGTATTTAAGCTGTCAAAACACGTCATTGCTCACTCTTGCCATTACATCTCCGAAGGGCCCACTCTGATCGTCATAGAGGCAGGGGGCTAGATGCCGTTCCCTCTTCCGGCCCAAGCGGCCCAGAGGGGGGGAACATCTAGATTGCCGCTTTCCACATGCGTGGAAGGCAGGGGGCCCCCGAACAGATCACACCGCCAAAAAAAATATGCGTAAAAAATGTACAGTAGGACCCCACTTATCCGAACCCAACGGGACCGAAGGTCGTTCGTATCTCTGAAATGTCCGGATGAATGAAACAACCAAATTCAATAAGTGGTACTTGTTTCATATAGACTCATAATACACCGATAAATACCCTTAATGACTTGTGAAAATGCATCAAAATTGCAATCAAATCGCCAACTAAACTCATACAGCCTAGCCTATAATAGGCCTACAGTATAGCCTAGAATAAAATAAACAAATTTCCACTTGAGTGCATGCTTTGATCAAATACAGTACTTTATTCTCAAATGAGGCGTACGCTGCATCGATAGGCTACTGTATTCGCAGAACAAAATGGTATAGCCTAAAAGCAACCCAACATTTGAACAATTAGAGCAAATGATAATAAATAAATAAATAAAATGAAATGACAGACAAGTTGTCGTGTATAGGCTATTGCAGCCTAAACAACCGATGTAGGCTAACGTGGGCTAGGCTGTAGGCTACATTTTAACAAATACAGTAGGCCTAGTAGGCTAATCTACATGCTTACAACACGTCTGTGTTCCTGAAGTCCATTAACTGGGAATGAAAAATGACTCGATGCTCCTCTGCTTCAGGTTGCTGACACGCTTACTGGCTACCAAGGAATGCAGCTCTCGCGCAGCAGACTCGTTTGCGTTTTGCGCTCGACATTAAAGTAACAAAGAAATGAAACGTGACAGTAGGCTACAGCCTACAGGCAACATGTAGGTCTACATACAGTTCTGTTTTTATTCACAGTAGGGTACAGTACTGTAATGAAAATCCCACCAGTAACCAGATAGCAGGCTAAAAAAAAAACAACGTTTTTTAACGTTTTTAAAAGTTTTACTGTCCGGTAGACCGGGAGGTTCGGATCTCTGAAGTTCGGATGAGTGGGGTCCTACTGTATATGCAGTATATATTATTGCATGCTAATAAATGGGTCAATTTTGACTAAAGTGATCTCGACTGAAGTAATTTTATGGTATGTATTTACTGTATTCACTGAGTGTTATTTTTTGTGACATTTATGAATATTTTCACATCATTTCACTGATGGCCAGCTGTCATGATCACTTTGAGCCACTATTAGAAACATGCTCAACATTTTTTTAAAAGCCAGTCGGTCCTATTGTAATACTTTTTTTTTAAATATAAAGCCAATAATTTATTTTACTCACAATTACTTTATGTTATAGTGTTTTACAATTCATGTAGTACATTTAGTAATCTGTCTTTTTGGGGATTTTGAATGGCCATGTTGTGGTTCTCTCTGTGCATTCATGGTTGAATTCAACACTAGAGAGAGAGAGAGAGAAAGAGAAAGAGGTTTATATATAATCTGTTTGTGTGAATGAATGAATGAATGAATGAATGAATGAATGAATGAATGAATGAATGAATAGTTCATTTGTGGCGAGGCCGACACCAGACACCTTCTCATGGTCAGTAGCTGCGATTAACCACCGTAAGCGAAGCAAAGTCTGCCAACAGCCTGGCCCTGTTGTACGATCCCAAGGGCTCAGCCAGCTTTGTCTCAGGTCGCTGGAAAACTGGGACCAATCCTGACTTGGCATTCGCGAGCGTCGCTGTTGATAACCGGCTCCCTGATAGACGCGTGCTAGGAAAGTTCCTGTGGTCCCAACATCGACCATCGCTGATAACCATGCCTAAACTGGTGGACCTCGTCCCGAGCGAACCGGTGAAGCGATGGAACTTCTGAAAGGCCAACTGGAAACGCTACCGCCTCCTTACCCATAGATCCACAAGGTGCCTCCCACCACCTAACACCAACAACGTGGACGAGGCGTACCGGGAACTCTGCAGCATACTGGTGAAAGAGGCCAAGAATCCATCCCACGCGGACGTTGCAATAGTTACAAACCGTGTTGGGATGAGGAGCGTGAGAGTCTCTACTGTGCCTTCCTCCGGGCCCCCCCAGGAGCTGAGTCAGACAGACTTGCCTCAGCCCTGCTGTCTAGACTCAGCCGAAGGAGACAAGAGCGCTGGGAGGAGGCCATTAACTCCATCGACTTCTCACACTCCAGCCGCAAGGCATGGAGCATCCTTAACAACCTCACTGGTAGGTCCAGACACTCCCCCCATCACTGCCCCATCTTTGCAAACAAAATCGCATCACAATTTGTGAAAAGTGGGACACCTGAGGGCAAAGACCGCGGATCGTCCCGTCTCGTGGCTAAAGAAGTGTCTGACCTCTGGAAGGACACAACTCCTAGCGGTGGTAACATCTCTGGTGAATTCACACCAGAGGAGTTTGCTGCTGCCCTCCAGCATGTAAGGCCAGGGAAAGCCCCAGGGCCTGATTCTATCTGCCCGGAGCTTATACTCCATGCAGCGCCTTTCTTGAAGTCCTGGTTAAGAGCGTTCCTCTCTTCCTGCTTACGACAACTCAAGATCCCCAGAATCTGGAGAAGAGCCCTAGTTGATCCTGAAACTCTGCCCACAAATACCAGGGCCTCAGGACGAACACCAATCAACCTGGCCCAACCAAGTCATCTGAAAACAAAAAGAAAAGGATATCAAATATTGGCATGAAACCACCAAATCACAAAGTAAGTTAGATTTCTATTTGACCCTAAACAGAGAGTACACGGTAGCAGGATACTTGACTGCAGTGACTGATAGAAGACTGTGGAAAACGTTGACCAGGTCCAGACTGAGGGGACACAGCCTGGCCATAGAACCAGGGTCCAGACTGAGGGGACACAGCCTGGCCATAGAACCAGGGTCCAGACTGAGGGGACACAGCCTGGCCATAGAACCAGGGTCCAGACTGTGGGGACACAGCCTGGCCATAGAACCAGGGTCCAGACTGAGGGGACACAGCCTGGCCATAGAACCAGGGTCCAGACTGAGGGGACACAGCCTGGCCATAGAACCAGGGTCCAGACTGAGGGGACACAGCCTGGCCATAGAACCAGGCCGCCGCAGGCAGTACTGGCTACCCAAGGAGGCCAGGCTGTGTTCACTTTGTCATCAGGGAGATGTTGAAACACAATCTCACTTCTTATTATAATGTGAGAAATCAAATAAATAATATATATCCTGAGTTTATTCACCTCCCTGATCCCGAGAAACTGACATATTTATGTGGAGAGAAAAGTCAGTGTGCATTATTAGCTGCTAAATATGTTGACTGTTGCCATACATTAAGGGAAACAAGTTCTACTGTATAGCAAACATCTCAGAGTGATTACATCTGAAGGATATTGCCAGCTCCCCATGTTATTTAAAAAAAAAATGAACTGTTGTTAAATGCTTTTGATTGTATTATTGATATATAGCTTCATGTTTTGTTGCGTATGTTATGTTATGTTTTTATACTATATTAGTATACTATACTATCTAACTAATTACTATCACATAATCACTGATACTCACTCCGCGGGGCTGGGTCTGGGTACGGGAGCTGAACACGCAGCAACCCAGACCCCTCACTGTCAGAGATAACACACCCTCACACTCACTTTTGATTTATTTATTTATACATAATCTGAATGTTGATTTTCTGAATGTTGATTTTATGTACTGCTTTGGCAATGTGGGTTCTTTTCAACTATTGTGCCAATAAAGCTTATTTGAATTTGAGAGAGAGAGAGAGAGAGAGAGAGAGAGAGAGAGAGAGAGAGGGAGAGAGAGAGAGACTGAAAGAGGGAGGTTTGTATGTCTGTTTGGAAACACGCTGCCATCCTTTTTTTTCTGAATTATTTGATGAATTATTTCAAATGTTTTCCCCCCTGGAAACAACAATGTTCGGGTTTCCCGAACACGTTAAGAAGCACTTAACTTAACTTAACACTTAACTCCAAAGTACGTCTTAAGGGTTCCTTAAGGAGGTTCTTTATCGGGAAACCCGGCCAATGACTGTGGCAAAGTAGCTTTCCTCTGACCTACAACAAGTCTTTAAGAAACTGCTGGGGTGATAATCTAAGGAAACCAACCTGTCCAGACAAACCAGTCTGGAGAATCCCTGAATATTAAAACCATAAAAATGAACCAATAGAAATGCTCCAGACTGTTTTCATCACCAGTTACTAAGGGAAGCTGTGTACAGTATAACTGAGAGCTACATCAACTGCTCTTAGTGTGTGTGTGTGTGTGTGTGTGTGTGTGTGTGTGTGCATGCATGTGTCTGTGTGTGTGCATGCATGTGTCTGTGTGTGTGGTTGTGTGTGTGTGTGTGTGTGTGTGTGTGCATGCATGTGTATGTGTGTGTGCATGTGTGTGTGTGTGTTGTAGAAGATATTTTAACTGATCTAGTCAAAAAGGATTTGCCAAGATTCGCTCAAAGAGGTTAAGTCTGGTTTATTGAGAAAACATACGAACGCAAGGACTTCAGAGGAAACACACGTGAGTGGTTCATCCAACAGAAGTGCCGCAGTCTGGTCTTGCGCGGCCTTATATTCAAGCAACACACAGGTATGACGCTTCCAGGGATGTGATTGGCTAAACCATTGTACACGTCATATTAAATGGCAGACATCATCAACAGTGGTCGAGAATACAGACACGGGACATGAGAAAAGGCGGTAATTCTTGCAGGGACAATGGGACAAAGGATGGTTATTCTGGAGCAGACAACGTCTAGGTGTGTTGACCTCCTGGAGGTCATCCTGTCATAATTTAGATTAGCACAGCTATGTGAAAGGTTGAGGGAGGTGGTGAGGTGGGGAAACTACAATTTCTATGACAGTGTGTTTGTGTGTGTGAGTACAGTGTACTGTTTATGAAATATAATTTCTGTGTGTTTGTTGGGCCAGGACCCTGTACCATACAGGTCAGAGGTCATCAAAGTTGAGCCATATATATTACCCCTGTATCATTCAAACAGTCAATCATAAACCAATCAAATGATAAATGATACCCCTGCATCATTCAAACAGTCAATCATGAATAATCTTCACAGTGTTTCACAGTTGTTTTTTCACAGAGTGCTGAACAAAATACTAAACCCAAAGTGAAGCATGCTACACTCCCTGCCTAGCGTCGTTTGTGTCAAATTACCACTTGCCAACATGGTGAAAACCCACCACACAATTAAACACTGAAGACCTGATTCTACACAGAGAAGTAGAAGTGAATCATGAATGATATGGCTGGACTCTTTACCCAACACCAAAACAAAGGAATGCTGACCAGCAGAGTGTCCAGAGGAGTCAAGCAGCAAAGAGAAAGTACTGTAGAAACCTGAAGCTGACCTAAAACAACATATTTGTACCTATATAACAACTGGAGGTGTTTCTGGCCCCACATTGAAAATGGCTGTATGAAGACAAAGACTCTCAATTAGTTCTCATAGAAGCCTCATGTAAGACCCAAGATAATGGATTGTTTAAGAAACTGCTGGGGTGATAATGTAAGGAAACCAACCTGTCCAGACAAACCAGTCTGGAGAATCCCTGAATATTAAAACCATAAAAATTAACCAATAGAAATGCTCCAGACTGTTTTCATCACCAGTTACTAAGGGAAGCTGTGTACAGTATAACTGAGAGCTACATCAACTGCTCTTAGTGTGTGAGTGTGTGTGTGTGTGTGTGTGTGTGTGTGTGTGTGCATGACTGTGTCTGTGTGTGTGCATGTGTGTGTGTGTGTTGTAGAAGATTTTTTAACTGATCTAGTCAAAAAGGATTTGCCAAGATTCGCTCAAAGAGGTTAAGTCTGGTTTATTGAGAAAACATACGAACGCAAGGACTTCAGAGGAAACGCACGTGAGTGGTTCATCCAACAGAAGTGCCGCAGTCTGGTCTTGCGCGGCCTTATATTCAAGCAATACACAGGTATGACGCTTCCAGGGATGTGATTGGCTAAACCATTGTACACGTCATATTAAATGGCAGGCATCATCAACAGTGGTCGAGAATACAGACACGTGACATGAGAAAAGGCGGTAATTCTTGCAGGGACAATGGGACAAAGGATGGTTATTCTGGAGCAGACAACGTCTAGGTGTGTTGACCTCCTGGAGGTCATCCTGTCATAATTTAGATTAGCACAGCTATGTGAAAGGTTGAGGGAGGTGGTGAGGTGGGGAAACTACAATTTCTATGACAGTGTGTTTGTGTGTGTGAGTACAGTGTACTGTTTATGAAATATAATTTCTGTGTGTTTGTTGGGCCAGGACCCTGTACCATACAGGTCAGAGGTCATCAAAGTTGAGCCATATATATTACCCCTGCATCATTCAAACAGTCAATCATAAACCAATCAAATGATAAATGATACCCCTGCATCATTCAAACAGTCAATCATGAATAATCTTCACAGCGTTTCACAGTTGTTTTTTTACAGAGTGCCAAACAAAATACTAAACCCAAAGTGAAGCATGCTACACTCCCTGCCTAGCGTCGTTTGTGTCAAATTACCACTTGTAACATGGTGACCATGGACACCACACAATTAAACACTGAAGACCTGATTCTACACAGAGAAGTAGAAGTGAATCATGAATGATATGGCTGGACTCTTTACCCAACACCAAAACCAAGGAATGCTGACCAGCAGAGTGTCCAGAGGAGTGAAGCAGCAAAGAGAAAGTACTGTAGAAACCTGAAGCTGACCTAAAACAACATATTTGTACCTATATAACAACTGGAGGTGTTTTTGGCCCCACATTGAAAATGGCTGTATGAAGACAAAGACTCTCAAGTAGTTCTCATAGAAGCCTCATGTAAGACCCAAGATAATGGATTGTTTAATAATTTTACCACTTGTTTTGATTTTTTGCATATGTTTCATGTTTATGAGCCGATATTTCATATACAAGAGCATATATATAGAAGCAGGGTTTTTCCTGGCTCAGAATGGGTCTTAGGAGATAAACCAAAAATCCTTAAGTCTTTTTTCTGAATTATTTGATGAATTATTTCTAATGTTTTCCCCCTTGAAAACAACAATGACTGTGGCAAAGTACCTATCGTCTAACCTACAGGAAGTCTTTAAATTCTGACCATGTGTCCAACCTTCTTTATCAGCCAACCCGCTGTAGGCTAGTTATAGTTTATATTACAGTCATTTGTACAGTCAGTTTAAACCAGTCATCTTCATAACAACAGCCTTCGGGTGCAGGAAACTCTTCATCTGATGGTAATATGCGTACCTGGTCAAACACTACTGTACTTAGAAACCCAACCACCCCCTGAGTGAATGAATAACATTGAACATGTCCAAAAAGAGAGTTAAATTTAAATACAAACAACATGGCTTCATCTTTCTGTATGTTTTCAAAATGACTGATATTTAGATTTATGAATGTTCATTTCTCTATTCTTCAACCTGGACCATGGTGTGAGTTTCTGTACTGTGTGATGATATGACAGAGGTCTGTTCCATGTTCTGTGGTCTGTCCTGTTCCTCATCTCAGGGCCGGTAAGTGCTGCTACAGCAGGGTGTTTACCTCCAGCTTCCCCTCCACTGAAAGACATGAGGTCTGGAAAGTCCCACAACTCCACTTTCACTTCACTAATCTCTCATCAGCCAATGGCAGATTTTATGTGAGAGTTGTTCTTACCATGTCATCTGTTGCTAGGTGAGGTGATTCTGATCACAGGAGCAGAACAAGTGTGCACTGTGGCTGGGGCATAAGGGGTGGGCAGGAGGATATGTAGCACCTCCTATTGGGCTTAGGGGTCATTACAGCTTAAGTGCACCTCAATGCCCCTCCACCCACTTATCCAGCTCCTATATAGGCAGGAAGACTTTACAGGTAGACAAACAGACAGACACACAGGCAGGCCGGCTGGCAGAGAAAAAGCAACATGTTTTCACATCCATCACACTGAAGCTAACCTGGAAACAAGCTGCATTCCTTTAGTGTTCGGTTCTGAATTATTTGATGAATTATTTCATTTTTTGTACCCGTTAACCAACCTGTCCAGACAAACCAGTCTGGAGAAGTCCCTAAATATTGAAACCATACAACTATGGAGCGACTTTGGACAGAATATCGTCAGAAATGCTTCAGACTCTTTGCATCACCAGTTACTAAGAGAAGCTGTATATAACTGAGAGCTACATCAACTCCTCCTATTGTGTGTGTGTGTGTGTGTGTGTGTGTGTGTGAGTATACTGTATATGAAATAGAATTTCTGTGTGTTTGTTGAACCAGGACACTTCACCGTACAGGTTAGAGGTCATCAAAGGTCAGCCCACACGTTACACAGGACACAATGATACCCCTGCATCATTCAAACCATCAATCATTAATCTATCAAATAATATCCCTGAATCATTCAAACTGTCATCATAATATCCCTGCATTATTTAAACAGACAATCATAATTATTGTCACAGCGTTTCACAGGTTTTTTCAACTGAGTGCTGAACAAGATACTAAACCAAAAGTGAAGCATGCTACACTCCCTGCCTAGCGTCGTTTGTATTAAATGACCGCTTGCCAACATGGTGACCATGGACACCACACAATTAAAAACTGAAGACATGATTATATTGCACACAGAGAAGTGAATCATGAATGATATGGCTGGACTCTTTACCCAACACCAAAACCAAGGAATGCTGACAAGCAGAGTGTCCAGAGGAGTCAAGCAGCAAAGAGAAAGTACTGTAGAAACCTGAAGCTGACCTAAAACAACATATTTGTACCTATACAACAACTGGAGGCGTTTTTGGCCCCACATTGAAAATGACTGTATAAAGACACAGACTGTCAAGTCGTCAGCCAAAAGGCAATGGATTTATATTTTAATATAAAGCCAATAATTTATTTACTCACAATTACTTTATGTCAGGGGTGTCAAACTCTGGCCCGCGGGCCAAATTTGGGCCGCAGTGTAATTATATTTGGCCCGCGAGGCAATACCAAATGACTACTAGAGCTGGCCCGCCAGTATTATACAGCGCATTCACAGCTAATACTACAAATCCCATAATGCTCTGCTGTTTTTTTGGCGCGTCAATCAAGACAGGACCCAGAAACGCCCTCTCTTCTGTGACAGTAGTCATAGCAATCTCATACTACAACTGTAACCGTGTTACCCCTTCTTAAAAATGACAAAAAGAAAGGCAGAAAACAGAAGCTTTACATTATGTAACGTCTCACTGTGATAGAGACACCTGTGTTGACCTAGCCGGCCGCTGTGTTTGCTCTGTTCCTGTTCATTCAATCCTGTCTGCCTTCTTGCCGGCCTGTCTGTCTGCCTGCCTGTCTGCCTGGCTGTCTGTCTGCATGCTGGCTGTCTGTCTGTCTGCCTGGCTGTAGGACAGTCAGGGTTTTACAAGCTTCTCTACTGAGCAGATGGAGCACCAACACTTGTGTCTGAGGGTGTATTCACATATGTTAGTGCACACCATTGATGCGCACCAAAAGCGAAAGTGATAAGTGCATATTCAATGTTAAAGCAAAACTTGTTTGGGTCCATATTAAAATTTTCATTTGTTCAATATTGGCCCGCGACTTTGTTCAAGTTTTACATTTTGGCCCACTGTGTATTTGAGTTTGACACCCCTGCTTTATGTTATAGTGTTTTGCAATTCATGTAGTACATTTAGTAATCTGTCTTTTTGGGGATTTTGAATGGTCATGTTGTGGTTCTCCAGAGAGAGAGAGAGAGAGAGAGAGAGAGAGAGATGGGGAGAGGGAAAGTTTATATATATATATGATTGTGTGAATGACTGAATGAATGACTGAATGAATGAATGAATGAATGAATGAATGAATGAATGAATAGTTCATTCATGGTGAGGCAGACACCTTCTCATGGTCAGTAGCTGCGATTAACCACCATAAGCGAAGCAAAGTCTGCCAACAGCCTGGCCCTGTTGTACGATCCCAAGGGCTCAGCCAGCTTTGTCTCAGGTCGCTGGAAAACTGGGACCAATCCTGACTTGGCATTCGCGAGCGTCGGCGTTGATAACCGGCTCCCTGATAGACGCGTGCTAGGAAAGTTCCCGTGGTCCCAACATCGACCATCGCTGATAACCATGCCTAAACTCGTGGACCTCGTCCCGAGCGAACCGGTGACGCGATGGAACTTCTGAAAGGCCAACTGGAAACGCTACCGCCTCCTTACCCATAGATCCACAAGGTGCCTCCCACCACCTAACACCAACAACGTGGACGAGGCGTACCGGGAACTCTGCAGCATACTGGTGAAAGAGGCCAAGAATCCATCCCACGCGGACGTCGCAATAGTTACAAACCGTGTTGGGATGAGGAGCGTGAGAGTCTCTACTGTGCCTTCCTCCGGGCCCCCCCAGGAGCTGAGTCAGACAGACTTGCCTCAGCCCTGCTGTCTACACTCAGCCGAAGGAGACAAGAGCGCTGGGAGGAGGCCATTAACTCCATCGACTTCTCACACTCCAGCCGCAAGGCATGGAGCATCCTTAACAACCTCACTGGTAGGTCCAGACACTCCCCCCATCACTGCCCCATCTTTGCAAACAAAATCGCATCACAATTTGTGAAAAGTGGGACACCTGAGGGCAAAGACCGCGGATCGTCACGTCTCGTGGCTAAAGAAGTGTCTGACCTCTGGAAGGACACAACTCCTAGCGGTGGTAACATCTCTGGTGAATTCACACCAGAGGAGTTTGCTGCTGCCCTCCAGCATGTAAGGCCAGGGAAAGCCCCAGGGCCTGATTCTATCTGCCCGGAGCTTATACTCCATGCAGCGCCTTTCTTGAAGTCCTGGTTAAGAGCGTTCCTCAGACCATAGAGACCATAGACCATAGAGACTATAGAGACTATAGACTATAGACCATAGAGACTATAGAGACTATAGACTATAGACCATAGAGACTATAGACTATATAGACAGTGCTCCAGTCTTTCCTCCAACTCTCCTTCCTCTCTTCATGGAGAAGAGCTGAAGCAGCCCATACGCTCCCAGAGTCTCCTCTCATGGCTCAGCTTCCACTCTTCCCCCCTTTCTCTCATTCTCTCTTCCTCTTTGAATCTCTCTTCCCATCCTCCCTCCCTCCCGTCCCAGGAGAGACACTCAGGGGGTGTTCAACTGAGAGACCAGCTAACAGTATTTATCTACAGCCTCTCCCTCTCTCTCGTACTGAAGCCCTATCTGGGATGACCACTGTGAGTGGAATATCCTGTAAGGCAGGCAGGGTCTGGCACCGCCAGCAGGGACACAAGATGGTGGAGCGGCCAACTGGGGATTGAAGAACCCCGATTCCATCCCAGCTCCCAGCAGTGTGCCGAAGTGTCCTTGAAGGAGACACTGAACGCCAAAATCACTCACAAGGGGCATTCGCACAGTCCTTAGCACTGATGCCTCATAGCAGGAAGGTCTCTGGGCCTTTCTGAGCGGAGTTTGCATGTTCTCCCCGTGTTCACAAGGGTTTCCTCCCAAGAACCCAATTTGAAAAACAGGCAGATGCCCCTGTCCCTGACCAGGACTTGAACTGAGCACTTGGTCCCCGGGCGTCATGAACGATGGCTGCCCACTGGTCCTGGCTGCCCCTGGAGGAGGACAGCTGGGATGGGAGAAACGCAGAGGATGAATACCTACCTTCCGCACTATGCTGTCGTTGGGGCAGAGGTAATGACTGTGAAAGAGATACTCTCTCTAGATGCCACAGGGTCAGAACACAGTCAGTCCAGAGCAGGGAGTAAACATGACAACCACCAAACACATTGTGTCAGATCAGTGAAGGGAATCAACAAGCCTCTCTGGGCACATGCTTCATATCAGCCTGTCCAACACAAACTAGGCTACACCACAAATACCCTCAGAAAGAGTATCTAGTGACATCTAGTGGTGAGATCGAGATAGGACATTACATTTCAGTCATTTAGCCATTGCTTTCATCCAAAGCAACTTAGAATAATTTGTCTCCAGAGTAAGTGCACCTCCTAAAGTGACACCAGCAGTCTGTGTTGTTTTAACTAAGCCATCATTGCCCTGTTCCTTCTCTCTGCTGGGCTCTGATTATTGTTGCAGACAATATGTGCAAAAAAGATTGCCTGATTTGCAGGCTACAGTAGTTATGCAGACTTATTCAATACATGTAAAGTAACCTGCGTCTTGTTTGGTTTCTCAGCACATCCTGCCCCTGATAGATGCTCTGAACTGTGTGGCGCCCCACTCTGTCATGAGATTACATACCAATATCTGACTAGGTTTATTTAGCTTTTTAATGTTTTATGTGGACAATAAGTAAACCTGTTGCCCTGTACACAGTCAGAAAGTGGACAGATCCATGTATAGAAAGCCAAACAAAGTGGCAATGAATTAACAGTAAGAAATTCAACAATACTGAGAGCACATTGGTAATAAAAAAGAGACTTTCCCTGGACATAACCCTTCGTTCTGAGATGAACTGTTAAGATAAAAATCCATGTAAACACAGCTAAACCTGTCAGTCCAGAAAACATGGAAATATGTGACAATGAAGTTTGTCTATGACAATGAAGTTCTCAGAAGAGATGAGCAATTTTGCTAGTCTTGTGACATCCTGTTCTAGCGAGCTCACATTCCGTTTCCCTGCAGATCTGTTTGGACACCTCTCAGTAAAAAGCTCTCTTAGCGCAGCCTTATCTTCCTGCTGTGGAGTTTCACTCTGTTCTCTCAGCTGCCGTTTGATTCAGCCATCTTGTGGTCACATTCGTCGTGTTTGTCCTCTTTATTTTGGGTAATGACCTTTGACCTGGGCTCAGGTGCAGCTGCTCGTTGGTACCGAGCCAGTTTATTTGCTGCTCTCTTAGCAGATGTGGTTGGACTGGCGTTGCCAGACCTCAGGACCCAGGTGTAGTGATGGGGCAAAATCAGGGTGGTCAGCTGCAGGATTGGGCCGACCTGCATAATAAAAAATAAAGAACATATATTTACAGTAAGCATGAGTCCGCAAACTACTATATTTTACCAAAATGTTTGGAATATGCTTAAAATTTCAAGTTTGGACACTTTCATATAAAGTCATCTTAAAGGTGCAATAGTCAAGATTTCGATGTAGACTAATACTGTATGGTACCAATGTCATAATCCTATTGTTTGCCTTGTTAGAGGTGGGGACCAAAACAGACAGAAGTAAACAGGACATTCTTGTTGAACCCTCTTAAATTAATAAATTCAGACAACATTTTTTCAGGGGGAAGCAGTACTTTTATTCTGCATCTTTCTTAAATGTAAAAAAAAAATGATTTGACTATGTGAGGGTAAAAACCTCTAATAGGGGTCATAGTAGTTACCTTACCTTGGGCGTTTGGGTCAGTGTAAGGATCTGGGTCCACACGCCCCAGCACGATTAGCCTCAGTACCTACGTGAGTAAGTATGTGGGTGTCTGTCCTGCTGAGTTAAGTGTTCAGGATGCTACTCCTATAAAATGTTGTGGGGAGGCCTTCACCAGGCACGGTAGCTCCCTGAAGGTGTATGCTCAGCATATAATATGAATCAATCCCAGCATAAACTCTCCCTCCCCAGCACTAGCGAGACCGATGAGGCGCCCCTATACCAAGGTAAGTACACTATATAGTGAAATAACCTTCTCAATAAACTGTAGGCTATACACAAGGACAATAACAGTTCCGTAAGGTCAAATGTATATTTAAACCAAAATAGCATGAGGTAAAATTACCATTAAACAGTGCATTCACTTACAAAGAATAACTGTTCATGAAAGTCCCTTCAATAATAATGTCAGTCAAAATAACACTGTGTACCGGCACATATACTAAACATAAATTGCATTCCAAAATAATCCGTCTCCAATATGAATAACATTCACTGCGGTAGGAGCACAAAATAAAACAAAGAAAACAATCCACTTCTGCTAGTTCAGTCTTTGGAATAAAATAGCAGTTACTTTCCCAACGTTACCGGTCAGAAGAACCGAGGGGTGATGAGTCACTGGAGAGACACGTCTGTATGGCAAACTCACGTCACACCAATATGGAAGGCCGTCCAGTTCAAAATCACGCGCATTTTAACATGTTGTCAACGTGTTGTCTAAGTGTTGTCTACGTGTTGTCTACGTGTTTCTACATGTTGTCAAAGTGTTGTCTACGTGTTGTCAACATGTGAAAAATCAGCGCGTTGACAACACGTTGACAACATGTAGACAACACGTAAACAACACTTTGACAACATGTAGAAACACGTTGTCAACGTGTTAAAATGCGCGTGATTTTGAACCATTTGGCCATTTCTTGCATTTTGAACGGGTAAGCTCGATTTGAACGCGTCAGTTTCCATCTGCTGCTGAACATGCGGATGGAACCATTATCTAAGCCTGGGTGGAATTTGCATTTGCTACCCTGTTAAGTTCCTTAACCTGCTACTGGGTGGCACCAGCCTATGTCAAAAGCTTTTTGAGATGTCATTGTCATGGGGATCAGTTGTTTTATGTAGGCTAGGCAATAACCGATTGATTTAATAGGCTATTGTGACCATGATTACCATCTTACAGGAAACAAAAATTAATATTAGGCCAAGTTTACAGGTGTTTAGGGTTTACAAATGCCATATGGGGGGGCAGCTGGCCTATGTTTTGCTATTGTTATCATATTAATTATAGGCCTAATTATTATTATTATATTTAATAATTATTGTTATTATTATATGACTATGTTATTGTAATCTCTTTTCTATGCAGTAGGCTAGGTCTCTATGCCTGCAGTCAATAGGCTGGTCTCTTTACTGAATGTTATTGTAATGCCCAGATTATGGACAGCAATAATTGTGCCCAGTGAGCTAAATTGTCTGGCGAAGGATTAAAATGCTTTAGGGTATCCAGATGTGGTTCCTGGTTTTTTAAACTGGTCTCTTTTGGGGTGAGTTACCGTGCGTGAAGCAATGTTGAAACTGTAGCCTAGGCCTAGGCTATATTCAAAAAAATAGGCCTATGAGAAAGGCGTCATAGGCCTACCTCATACAGACATACAAATGTTGCTTTCAGTAACATTAAAAACAACCAGGCCAGGTCAAGCCTGGCTTATGTGTGTTGGCTGGCTTGTTTCTGTGCGGGACTGGTAGGACAGTAATGTTTGATAAATTAAGATAGGTCCTGTCACCTGGACACATCAGTTCCAATGCTACCAATGCTAATCCAGCACAATCAGAGCAGGATAGCCTGTTAGCTCATGGGCTCACAACAACTAGCAGCAGCTTCCATAACATTAATGGTAGCGGTCAGTGGCTAAAGCAGTTACACTGATGATAACATAAAGTCAGCCCCACCAGGAACCCCAGTCTCCTGGGTGGGAGTCCAATGCTCTCACCACTACTCAACTTGTGCAGTGGAGATCGGCGGATGGGTTTTGGTGTCCTTCTTCCAGTCCCTAGTGTGGGTTGGGGTTAGAATATGGGTTGGGGTTGGGACAGGATCTGGGCCGCGTTTCCCAGAGGCATCGTTAAGGCATCGTAGCGCTACGTGCTTCTTAAGAACGTCGTTAGCTCCACCTCTAGGTGGCGATGCGTTTCCCAGAACCTTCTTAAGCCAAGGTATACCTTGGCTACGAAGGCTCTGGGAAACAGCTCCACCCAAGGTACATCGTAAATCGCCCTTACGATGTACCTTCCGAAGATACATCGTTAGCCTACCTTGGAGCCGAAGCGCTGTTTCCCAGAGCCTTCTTAGCCAAGGTATACCACAGCCAAGGGATACGTTACGAAGGGCGGTCGGACCCCATCGTAAGCTGTCCCTTGGCGATGCGCTCCGTTCATCCCGTCATAGTTTTAGCTCGATTCTAGCTAAATTACACTTTTAAAAAGGAGAGTTGCAATACAGCAGCGCACATCTATCTATCCTACCTGCGCGATTCACATAGTGTACACAAAATACAATTAACTTGAATGATGAAAATAATGTCATGGAGCCTACAGAACACATCATGGAAATGTTGTTTTTAAAACTTTTATTGAGCCAAGCAACATATACGACTATCCATAGCCTAATATAATCCACTTTGTGAACAACAACAACATTTTCTTATGTAAAGGGATAATTTGATGACATGACTTTTCTGTCTGTCTTTATATATTGTCAGACAGATATCCTGACGAATTGATTAATCCAATGAGGCCATCTAGATGAATAGTCAAATATCCTCACACACGCTCCAGAATATTGTTGAAAGCCTTCCCAGAACAGTGGAGGCTGTTATAGCTGCACAGGGGGGACCAACTCCATATGATGCCTATTCATTTAGAATGGGATGTCATGAAAGTTGTAATGTGTAGGTGGCCCAATACTGTTGTCCTTATAGTGAACTTTGCTAACAGATTCACAGTATTTAGTGATCTTACAAATGTTGTTTGTTATATAGTGTGCCTTCTCCAAAACCTCTACTGTTGTAATGTGGCAAGAAACAACAAATATACAGGATAAAGGGAACTTGTTTAATATTGGTTGGGAAAAAACATGGGCGGGTTTGTTCTTCAGACCTTTGTCCTGTAACAGGCTGTCTTTTTCCGGGGTGGGGTTGTTAGACCCATGCCCAACCCCCAACCTGGAGGGCCAGTTGTTGCTTTTCGTCTGGCCTCTACCTGAACCTGCCCGGCATGGTTGAACCTGCTGGGGGGTGACCCCCCTCCAATATAGCCTTCATGGTCATGGAGGCACACAAGCCTTCCCACCACGACAAGGTAGCAACACGTAGGAAGGATGAGTGGTGTGGTGAGTGTATCTAGTGTGTGTGCGCAGTGTACTGTAGTGGGTGGGCAGTGTGTGGTAAGTGTATGTAGTGTGTGTGGTGAGTGTGTGCAGTGTGTGTGGTAAGTGTATGTAGTGTGTGTGGTGAGTGTGTGCAGTGTGTGTGGTAAGTGTATGTAGTGTGTGTGGTGAGTGTGTGTAGTGTGTGTGGTAAGTGTATGTAGTGTGTGTGGTGAGTGTGTGCAGTGTGTCTCAGGCATCTGCATCATCTGCAAGGGAGGAAAATTCAATTAGCGACACTGGGGTCTCCTCTCCAGAGGACTGGGAGGCTTGAGGTGATTCAGCTGAGGGCTGGGAGGCTTGGGGTGATTCAACTGAGGGCTGGGAGGCTTGGGGTGATTCAACTGAGGGCTGGGAGGCTTGGGGTGATTCAGCTGAGGGCTGGGAGGCTTGGGGTGATTCAGCTGAGGACTGGGAGGCTTGAGGTGATTCAGCTGAGGGCTGGGAGGCTTGGGGTGACTCAGCTGAGGGCTGGGAGGCTTGGGGTGATTCAACTGAGGGCTGGGAGGCTTGGGGTGACTCAGCTGAGGGCTGGGAGGCTTGGGGTGATTCAGCTGAAGGCTGGGAGGCTTGGGGTGATTCAACTGAGGGCTGGGAGGCTTGGGGTGACTCAGCTGAGGGCTGGGAGGCTTGGGGTGATTCAGCTGAGGGCTGGATGTTGGAGGGGCCCTCTCCAGACTCCAAATCAAGGCCACCAGTGATGCCTTGGGAGGCTGTGAGGCCGATGATCGATAGGGCCTTCTCCTCCTCCGGGGTGAGGGAAGGCACGGTGCTCTGCCTCTCGGCGCACTGCCGCCCCCCCTGACTGGCGAAGTCCTGCCATTTCTTGCTGACGACTGTCCACTCCCTGGGTGGCCCAGGAGTGGAAGCAGCCATCCGCGCTGCAATGCTCGCCCATGCAGCCTTCTTCAATGGGCTATATGCACAACTCCAGTAGGCTACTTCCTGAAATTAGACATGCTTCTTTATTTCCTGTCTTACACTATTGGATGAAATGATTATTCAGGAATTCCTGAATAATCATTTCATCCAAAGTGTAGGACAGGAAATAGAGTAGCATGTCTAATTTCAGGAAGTAGCCTACTGGAGTTGTGCATAGGCCCTACTGGTAGCCGCCAAACAGGACGGCCTTCGGTTGCTCCACCTCGTCCAGCATGATCACTAGTTATTCTTTGGTGAACGCTATCACACGCTTCCTCTTCATATCTGCCATGTCGCTCAATATGTGCAGTTACCCTTGTTTTTTTTATAGGCCACATGTGCCAACACCGGTGCCTGATAGATTCAATTAGTCATCGTATCCGCGCGAATTCTAACGTGGGAATGCTAATGCCACAGGGGCAATTTATATGGGCATTATACCTTTGTTTGTATGATAACTAAATCAGTGGTCATTTTGCTATCATCATTGCCTATCATCATTAAAGTATTTTTTCCTGGCCTTTCAAGACATCCTCGACGGGGCTTATATGTCCCGATCCGATCCATGCTCTTTCTTGGATATTTTATTTGATGTAATGTAATTTGATGTATGAATTGGGACTATCACGAGGTCTCGCTTTGACTCTTAAATACATTAGCAGATGAGCTTTCGGAGGATTAGCTTCCTTTTTGGTAATATTTAGACTGAAATAAAATAATTAAGACAGAACGTATTATATTGGCACGTCATTTCTGTGACTTTACGAATGGCCATCGATGTGTGCGGCATCGATTTATTCTTTTTTCAGCACCGCGCCCAGGGACAGCTCCTCTAACGATGTATCTTGGGATGGACCTAACGATGTATCTTCACGCGCACGCTAAGGGATAGTCTGGGAAACACTCGTAGGAAAAACTGTCCCTTCGCCAAGGTATACCTCGAGAAGCGTCGTAGTGCGGAGAAATTCGGCAAATCTGGGAAACGCGGCCCTGATCTATAAGGCAAGGGGTAAAGGTTGGAGTGAAAGGAACATGTGGAGGTTTGGGGTATAGTCCCATAAAGTCATCCCCACCAGGTCTTCAACCCCAGTCTCCAGGGTAGGAGTCCAATGCTCTCACCACTACTCTACTTGTGCAGTGGAGATCGGCGAGTTGGTTTTGGTGTCTTTCTTCCAGTCCCTAGTGTGGGTTGGGGTTAGAATAAGGGTTGGGGTTGGGACAGGATCTGACCTATAAGGCAAGGGGTAAAGGTTGGAGTGAAAGGAACATGTGGAGGTTTGGGGTATAGTCCCATAAAGTCATCCCCACCGGGTCTTGAACCCCAGTCTCCAGGGTGGGAGTCCAATGCTCTCACCACTACTCTACTTGTGCAGTGTAGATCGGCGGGTTGATTTTGGTGTCCTTCTTGATTTTGGTGTGCTGGGACTACTGCCTCTTGTGGTGCCAACAGAGAAATGCAGACCAACATTGTCCGCAGTAACGGAGGGGAGGGAGGGAGGGAGTGATGACCGGACGAACGCTATACTAGGTGCACTGGCACTGTAAGTCACGCACAAAAAAGCATCAATACATTAAGTTCATTTCTCCATCACTACCTAAAGCTGTGCCAGTCAACAGTCAGTCTAATCACTGAAAATAAACCACATAGGCGTAGAGCGACTGGTGCATCACATCCTATACAAAAATGAATTACTATAGGATTTGTGTCCTTCTCCTATTGTAATGAGGACTGTCTGTCTATAATGCAGTAGCGTACCGTGGGGTCTTGCACAGGGTCTTCTCCGACATTGTTATTACTCCCAATGCCCTCCAACCCCCCCCCCCCCTCCCTGCACACCCCGTACACACACGCAGATAGGGAGAGAAACTACGCATGTAGGGGTCAGTGGAGTCTTTTGGTTTTGATGTTCTGGGACTACTGCCTCTTGTGGTAGCAGCAATGGAATTGCAGGTCAACAACACGACGCAAGACGCAAGAAGACGCAAGACGCAAGAAGCACGGACAAAAAGGATTCCCTCTCCTTGGTGTGTCGGCTTACAGCCAACACACAACAATGAATCATGCAATATTGAAGGCCACGACTTCATCAGTTAGCGTTGGCATGGCACAGAACTGGATTAGATGCTCCATGGTGACCAGTTAAGACAACTTAAATCTGTCAGGTGAAAATAATTCCCTCTATAGAATTGTATTAAAATAGGCTAAAATTACATTTCTGATTCCTTCTACATAAACATACAGAATATAGGCTATAGCTGTCAGCGAGCAGAAAGATTTTCTAAACCCAATTGTAATAGTTATGAAATGTAGCCTAGGTTAATGTCTGGGGTGGGATTTCAGCAATCACCAGGACACCATCAGATTAAAATAACATTTACTTTTATTCAATACAATCGGTTGTTCTTGGTAATCGGCAACCAAAGTAATTAGACCGTGTACCATAAGTAGCCTAGCCTACATAGGCATAGATAGGCCGTTCGTTAATATTGTAGTCAACGAAAGGAAACAGATAGCCAGCCTACTCCAAACACCTCAAACCATTAGCACTGCATCATAAACATAATAGGCTTGTTATGGTTCGGGCCGGGTCCGCCCCGGCTCACCCCCTGCTCCCAGTCTGGACCCACGTTCCAGCCCCGGACCCCTGATACGCCCCGGACCCCTGGTTCACTCTGCTCGCTCCCGGTCCAGACCCTCGCCCCTGGTTGGTTCTGCTCCCGGTCCAGACCCTCGCCCCTGGTTGGTTCTGCTCCCGGTCCAGACCCTCGCCCCTGCCCCAGACCCCTGGTTCGCCCTGCTCACCCCCTGTTCCCGGCCTGGATTCCTGACCCTGAGCTCCTCCCCTCCCAGTGACTGTCCCTGAGCACCTCCCCTCCCAGTGACTGTCCCTGAGCACCTCCCCTCCCAGTGACTGTCCCTGAGCACCTCCCCTCCCAGTGACTGTCCCTGCACTCCCCCAGAGACTTTTGTACACTTTGATCACATTGTCAGCAGGTTTTGTTCTGCCTCCTTGTGTGTTTGGTCTTGTGTTCGTTGTCTTGTCTTCCATGTTGGTTTGATTCCTCCCAGCCCTAGTTCTAGACACCAGTCCCTCACTAATCCCACGTCACTCCAGTCCCTCGCCACTCCTGGCCCTCTAGTTTAGGCCCAATCTCAATACCCCCCTTAGCCCTAGCCCTTGGCCCTACCCCTACATTTTGTGCGTTCACGCGTAGGGTAGTGTGTCCCATTCCTTTTAGCTTCTAGGGCTAGGCAGCATATAGAGGGCTAGTGGACGTTCAAACAGCCCTCCAAAACGAGGGTTTCAAGATGCTGACTTGAAACCGAGGGTAGATGCAAACTCACATAATGCTTTGTGAACCGAGGCAGTGATATGAAACATAGCTGCAGGTGCCTTGAAAAAAAAAGAAGCCCAATATCTTCGTAAATAAACATTCAAAATTTGTAAAATCCGTGGAATCGTTTAGTTTAAAGTAGATGCAAAGGAACATGTCATTGGATTGTAATGACACGCATTTCAGAAAAAAAATGCTATTCACGATGTTAACTGCATTTCATTGCTAGCCTAACAGCTTCTGGATGTTCCAGTAGGCTACGGTGCAATGTTAAATCTAATATAATCAATAGAACTTTGTGTAAACAACTATTTTTGAGTGACAGTTGATTCCATGTCCCATTCATGAAGTCCAAACCAGGCCAGGTCCAGCCTGGCTTATGTGCGTGGCTGGCTTGTCTCTGTTCAGGACTGGTCGAATGGAAGCTAGTCACGCCACTGAAATAGCTGTATTGAAATGACATTAAATAATGTCTGATAGATTAAAGGTGCCCAATATAACGTGAATAAAAAAAACATTTTTTTGTTTATTTTCCAAATTACTTGATTAAATTGTTCCTTGTTGTCTAATAAACATGTTGAATCACTCAAATGTATGTCCTACCTTGTATATTCTTCGCTAAATGATATTTAGCTAATGTTTTGTATACAACGTTTGTTTACTTCCGCTGAGTGGGCGGTTCCTGCCAGTTGAGTTTGATTGACAGGAGTGGGAGTGTCTCGCTTCTTCATCTACGTGTGCGAGCGGTGCACCGTAGTTTACCGCTAGGTAACGGATTGACACCCAACACCATGTCAGCAGCCGAGGTCAGAAATATAGCCTAGGCTATATAAAACAGCAACCATATGATGCGTGAATTGCAAGAGGGAAATTCTGAAATAACCATATTGTATTGTTGTTTAGTACTATATAATAGGCTAGCCTAACCTTTACATTAGCCTATTAGTGTAGGGTCTGCTGTAGACCTAGTTCATTTTCATACATAAGCATAATTCAAAACAATATGTTGCAATTCTTCCACTCGGTTCATAGCCTTCAACATCCAGGGGTGGTGCTGGTTGCCGAGTGTGGGGCCGGGGAGGCCCTCGGATCCGAGGCGGCACTCGCACGCGCCGCGGTGCGCGAAGCAGGGTAGGACCAAGACCACCACTGGATCCTACGGATGTAGAACGCATAAATACACTCGGGGCAAACAGGATTCAGACGCAGGAGGTAACATTGTGATTTGGAAAGAAGGCTACTTATGAACAGTATTATATTTTATGTGATTTCGAATTTGGCCAATGAGTACTTGGCTACCCATTCATTTTACCTGCGTTATGGCTCGTTTGTTGATGTAGGATATGGTCATGCAGATGCCAGAGCCAGAACTGAGGTCGCAGTTTCTGCAAGTACTGGAGCGTCAGCCAGGACTCCTGTTTGACATCATACCTCTACTCCCAATCCCAGGATCCCCCTGCAGCCCAAGAACCCCCTCCCCCGAATCGGTGTACTTGCACCAATTGCAAAGAAATGCCCACAGACTTGGGAAGAAAATGCTGTGGTGCCAATGGGCCACAGTACTGAGTCAGCACCTTGCCACACATGGCCCACATTTGCTTTGATATGCAAATCCTCCAGGTGGCAAGGGCCACCCGGAATGACATATTTGGACTCAGGGATGAAGCTCTTGAGCCAGGACAGGAGAATAGGCAATTCCGTCATGCAGCCTACCGACAGTTTGTTGTGTGGCAGTGGGGGATGTTAGGATCAGGAAATAGAGTGGTGATACCCAGCTGTGCTGTGTGGATGATCAGACATACATTCCCTGACCCATTTCAACAGTTCGTTGGATTCATTCCTGGAAGACTGTAGAACCTTGCTGAAGTCCATAGTGGAGATGGCTTTTTAGTACATTTAGTCAGGGATATAAATCTTCTTAGTTTTATTTATTTATTATTATTACAAATGTTCTTATCTTTATATTTCACTTTTTGGATCAATAAATATGTTCAGTTTATATTTTACTTTTTGGATCAATAAAAATGTTCAGTCTAAAAACATGACTTACTGTACTCCACAGGATACACGGTTCAAATTAGAGTTGGTAACGTTTTGAAAATATGAAGACATTTTTATTCATAGAACAATGTAGTGCCAGTATGAGTCTGAAAATCAACCTTCACTGTTGTACATATGGAATTATAATAGAGACATTGCAAATTAGAAAACATTACTTCATAAACAGATTCAGTTATCAACATCCCTCAGAGCACATCCCAGAGCTAATAATAATAATTCTGATTTATATAGCGCTTTTCACATACTCAGTAGCTTTACACTAGAGGTGGGGGGAGGGGGGGAGACAAAAATAATATTGCCACAGATACAACACAAGGACACAAGAAAAGGTAGAGACGGGCTAGGAGAAGAGAAGAGAAGAGGAGACGGTGGTGCCATCTATGGTGAGATTGAAGTTGTTGATAGGCCCATGTCAAAACATTGCAGATAAGAGCTGTTCAAGAGTCCAGACTGGATCAGGACTGTTTTTTGGGTCCTGTAGAATAGAAAAATGTCATTAGTGTTTGTTGTACTACATGAATATTTAATGAAATCTGGATGTAAATAATCAGCACATGAATCACAATTCCATATTGAAGTTTAGACTTTGAAATAATCATCACATGATGCTAGTAACACAATCAGATCCAGAATGGGCAGTGAATCTTAGACTATTGTTCACATACCAAGTCCTCTGGACATGTGTGCCTGTACCAGGTCCTCAACTGATGGAGGTGGTACTGGAGGGAGCAGACCTAGGTGTCTTGGGTCACTTTCACTTGGTGGCCTCGTCCTCCGAATCCCTGTTCCCGATTCCAGTCGTGTTCTGACAATGTTGCCTTGGAGATCACTGATGTAGCTGTAAGTCTTTGGCTCTAATTCTGCCTACCTAACGAACAACCGACAGTAATGTTACCGATAAAACATCTGCCCCATACTAATCGATAGAAAAGGAGAAGTAATAGGGTTTGACATCCTTGTTTTCAACTGAGCAATCTTAGCAAGCTAGTGAGACAAAAATGACTTACCAGTCCAGTAGAAAGACGGCCACCTTGGCGTCCGTTCTGAATCCCCTCTCAGCCTGCAACTTTCTCCACCTTGTAAAAGCCTCTCCACCAATGTTTACTCTCTTCTTTCTCTGATCCATTAGCCGTCGCCATTGGACATCCCTGTCCGGCTTCATTTTATCTCCTCCGGCAGACATACTGTATACTGTAGCTAGATAGCTAACTTGGTTGTCTCTCGAAGTTCTTTCTAAAATACCCCGCCGTGAATTGAGCCAATCAGCAACGAACTGCTGGAATATGGGGGTATAACGTCACTATTATGTGCTCGGCGCGTGTTCATGCGCTTGCTCGTGCATCCTTGTGCGCGTGCAAGAAATGACGTATATGCAATTTTCGGGGACCACCTTCTCAAATTTGCTCTAGAGCGCATCCTAGTGGTCAAAAACTACATCGCGTACCTTTAAGATAGGTCTTGTCGCCTGGACACATCAGTTCCAATGCTTCCAATGCTAATCACACTGATTATTCCTGTAACATTAGCTATTTTGCTGCAATTGGTTCAACTTCTTTGACCTATAAGGCAAGGGGTAAAGGTTGGAGTGAAAGGATGAACGTGTGGAGGTTTGGGGTATAGTCCCATAAAGTCATCCCCACTGGGGCCTTGAACCCTCGTCTACTGGGTGGGAGTCCTATGCTCTCACCACTACTCTACTTGTGCAGTGGAGATCGGCAGGTTGATTTTGGTGTCCTTCTTTATTTTGGTGTGCTGGGACTACTGCCTCTTGTGGTGACCACAGAGAAATGCAGGTCAACATTGATCGGAGGGAGGGAGGGAGGGATAACCGGACAAACGCTATTCAAGGTGCGCTGGCTTACATCCATGCACAAAAAAACACTGCCTCTTGTCTAGGTGCGCTGGCTTACAGCCATAATTGTCTAAATAACACAGAGCATTTATCAATAACAATTATACTTCCCGCTCCAGATCAATGAGTTGGCTAGTTTAAGCCGGAAGTGTGCATGAGTAATACTAAAAGGACACGGGGGAAATAGCAGGTTAGGGAATATATGTTCCGCCTATGAACACGCCTTCTGGCGGCTGTGTGGATTACCTCAGTTTTCAAAAACTATACTGTTACGTCTCCTCTCAGGCTGTTATGTTTAGGGGTGTAGAGGGAGAGGGGCAAACGCAACAAGCAGTGCCTGCGTAAGGGTAATGTAAGGCAGAGACTATGGAAGCAGTGGCAAAAACAAACACAACTAATATCCAAAAAGGTAGACGGACGACCAAGTAACAATAACCTTGTTAGGTTTATTGTGGTACAAAAAGGTGATACGGTAAGAGACGGGTAACGAGACAACATTAAACAATGAAAACATGAGGACAAGCTCTCCTCAGGACAAGCTAAGGGGAGGGGCGGTACAGGTGCCAAAATAACAAAGTACCTAAACCCGTTCCTATTCTAATCCCTTGAACACTACCCTAATCACTTACTTACCTAGATGTACAAACCATCGTCCTCACTATCCATCCCTAAACTATCCCTCCTAGACTAAGCCCACTAAAATACAAAAGGTAGCACCTGACCAAAGAAGCTTACCTGGTGTATTTAGACATCGAGTTACCTACGTGTGAGAATGTAAACCCATGGGCCGCTAGCCTACCTCCCTAACCCTCCCCTGGAACTAACTATGGGGGGACCGGAACAACAGGACAGACAGAAACCCATAACAAAAAGGGGCTACAAAGACAGAACAGAACGTGAGGTAATAACATGAATCTAGGGGTACAAAACAGAACAGACAGCCTACCTAACAAAAATCAAATGCCACTACCTAAATATACAGGGGAGACAAAGGTTTAAATAAACAGCAGAACACCCTGATTGGACAACAGTAAAGTGACACAATGAGATGATTGGCTGACAGGACGAGACGATTAGCTGGCGGCACGTGGAACAGGGATGATTGCCAGCACAGCTAACGATGACGGACAGGACAGACGACCAATGGGGAACAGGAGCCTAGAACTCAAGGAGAGCAAGAAAGAGAGAACAAAAGCACGAAACGGACAAACATATTGGACTGTAGGCCTAACTAAAGTGGAACGTAACATATACACTGTAAGAAATTAGCTTTGCTAATTAGCTTAATTGGCTTGTCTTGCGCAATAAATCACAGAAACCAAACATAATTGTGACTTGACTTACAGTGCAGAACTTTCTATGAATATGTTTCTTATATCAGGTAGTAAATTAATTTTGGTCCTGACATGTGGTCCAAACTTTTGCGGGCATCACACTACTAATAGTAATATTGAGGTCAAAAGTGGCACAATGTTATCACAAAGTCCTCTTGTAGTGACAAGACACAACGAGTAGTGACATGTTCTTTATTAGTCACATTCTACATCAAACAGGTAAGATGTTCTTCTGTTAGCTCCTACAGTAGATTGTGCACACGCTAAGCAAGAGGTAAAAGAATTATAAGAGAAAGACATTTTGTATCAATCATTAAGCTAATGTTATAGTCCAATAACAGAACCTGAAACCACCACCACGTTTAAACAGACACCAACCGTACTGTAATAGCCTAGTTCATTTAAACAGACACCAACCGTACTGTAATAGCCTAGTTCATTTAAACAGACACCAACCGTACTGTAATAGCCTAGTTCATTTAAACAGACACCAACTGAAGTGTAATAGTTCATCTAAACAGAGCTCTGCGTACTGTAATAGTTGACTGGCTCTAACATTAGACACAAGGCAAGCTTTAGCTGATAACACTGCTGTATCTCACAAACAAATGAAAACAAAGAATACAACTGAGTTATTCTCCTGAACAGTAGTTTACTCCCCTCTGAATGCCAACATTAGATTATCATTATCATACATTTACCAACACTTGACTGTATGTTAATCATTAGTTAATACATGGTGAAAAAAAGCAATACATTAGTGCAACAAGGACTCTCATACTGGAGTATATGTTAGGTTTGAAGACCTGTCCTGAAGTTGAAGCAGTCCTGAAGCTCCCAAGTACAGTGGATTCTCATGTAGATTATTGACTTAAGGTGAATATACTGTAACATTACAATAATGCATATTTGTTGGCAAAGGATGGATACAGTGTGATAAACCTTGGCCTGGTTATCCTCTAGCAGAGACAGGTTAAGACCTGTAGGAACCAAGTAAACAGGCCTTTGTACAGACCTCTAACCTGCCACAAAGAGTGTCTGAAGTTGTCAGTGATGTTTGGTGTCAGACTCAGGATGTCCTCCAGTCACTTGTCCTGCTAATGCTGTTTCTCCACAGACACCCAGTTTAGACTAGAAACCAGAGGGAAATGACTCCAACTCTCATACATGACTATTATTGATATGTGGATCTTATAACCCTGGTACAGTTGATTAATAACAACCAGGACAGTGCATTATTGATTAATAACACACAGGACAGTGCATTATTGATTAATAACACCCAGGATAGTGCATTATTGATTAATAACACCCAGGATAGTGCATTATTGATTAATAACACCCAGGACAGTGCATTATTGATTAATAACACACAGGACAGTGCATTATTGATTAATAACACCCAGGACAGTGCATTATTGATTAATAACACCCAGGACAGTGCATTATTGATTCAGAACACACAGGACAATGCATTATTTGCGTATTAAAGGGAATATTTTTGTTGCATATAGAGAGACAAACTCATAACACATATGTATGGCCTTCTTAAGACAGTATTGGTTAATATGGAGCAAAGATATTGTATTACGCTCAAGCATTTTAGCGTTATTTCATTTGAACTGAGATTTCTGGTTAGAAGGAAGCTCTAATATCAGGTCTAGTTCAGCAGTGGATTCAGAAACAGACCTGCAAACCTGAGAAGATAAAAGAAAACCGTTACAATGACCATCAGGCACAGTCAGTTGTAGTAGTTGGTGAAACTTTTCTGTGACAAGAGGAGTCTCACCTTAGCTAGCAGGCACCAGCATCCGCCCTGTGAAATAAACACAGAGAGGGTGAAGAGACAGAGGGGACAGAATCACTATGTGATATTTCAACAAATAAATCAACATTGCTGCCACCATCCACTGAACACAGGAGCAGTATTCTTGAAAAATACATCTCTCAATGTATAAGTGAATCTTTCTTACATCATGATTATTTTACAGTGTGCTGCGTACATAACACACAGATGACTGTGAAGACTGGATGACTATGAAGACTGTACATGTTCTCTACACACAGATGACTATGAAGACTGTACATGTTCTCTACACACAGCTGATGACTCACCATTGGATTTCTTCTTCTGGTAGTAGATGAGTCCAGCCAGTGCAAAGACCAGTCCCAGCACCAGCCCAGATGCCCCGATGGCGATCTTATTCCTCTCAGACTCAGGCAGGGACGGGTCTGTCAAGGAGAAATGACCCTTCTGTTAGCATGTGATGACACTGTAGCTGTCCTGTATGTAGCTTCTGACAGACCACCATCTATCATACGCTAGCACACACAGTCACAGTCAGGGTCATTCAGGTACCCAGCCACAACACAGCACTCGTACCCTGCTCACCTGAACTCACCCCAGTACACCATGACAACACCCTAACAACAGCTGAGCAGTGAACTCACCCTAGTACACCATGACAACACCCTAACAACAGCTGAGCAGTGAACTCACCCCAGTACACCATGACAGCACCTTAACAACAGCTGAGCAGTGAACTCACCCCAGTACACCATGACAGCACCTTAACAACAGCTGAACAGTGAACTCACCCTAGTACACCATGACAACACCCTAACAACAGCTGAGCAGTGAACTCACCCCAGTACACCATGACAACACCCTAACAACAGCTGAGCAGTGAACTCAGCCTAGTACACCATGACAACACCCTAACAACAGCTGAGCAGTGAACTCACCCCAGTACACCATGACAACACCCTAACAACAGCTGAGCAGTGAACTCACCCCAGTACACCATGACAACACCCTAACAACAGCTGAGCAGTGAACTCACCCTAGTACACCATGACAACACCCTAACAACAGCTGAGCAGTGAACTCACCCTAGTACACCATGACAACACCCTAACAACAGCTGAACAGTGAACTCACCCTAGTACACCATGACAACACCCTAACAACAGCTGAACAGTGAACTCACCCTAGTACACCATGACAACACCCTAACAACAGCTGGACAGTGAACTCACCCCAGTGCTTCACGAGGGGTCTGTCCAGGCTGGCGTGCTCCACCATGCAGGAGATCTTCTCCCCGGATCTGGGCGTGTACTCCAGTTGGGAGTGGAACTGGTAGTACCAGTCACCGTTGACCGACTCCTCAGTGGAGATCACGTCTGAGGTCACTTCCTGTCCATCCCTCTTCCAGGTCACTCTGATCTTTTTGGGGTAGAAGTCATAGGCGCTGCACACCAGCATGGCAGGGTGTCTGCCACTAGAGGGGGTCACTGAGAGAAGTTTGACAGAGGGCTCCACTGATAGTGGAGGAAAAACAGCAACACATTAGTTCATATAACACTATCATTCATATCATATTGATCAGGGTTCTGTTCTCTATTAATTAACTCTATTATTGGTCTTTATTATATATACTGTATTATTGGTCTTTATTATATATACTGTATTATTGGTCTTTATTATATATACTGTATTATTGGTCTTTATTATATATACTGTATTATTGGTCTTTAATATGTCTACTCTATTATTGGTCTTTAATATGTCTACTCTATTATTGATCTTTAATATGTCTACTCTATTATTGGTCTTTAATATGTCTACTCTATTATTGGTCTTTAATATGTCTACTCTATTATTGATCTTTAATATGTCTACTCTATTATTGATCTTTAATATGTCTACTCTATTATTGGTCTTTAATATGTCTACTCTATTATTGATCTTTAATATGTCTACTCTATTATTGGTCTTTAATATGTCTACTCTATTATTGGTCTTTAATATGTCTACTCTATTATTGGTCTTTAATATGTCTACTCTATTATTGATCTTTAATATGTCTACTCTATTATTGGTCTTTAATATGTCTACTCTATTATTGGTCTTTAATATGTCTACTCTATTATTGGTCTTTAAACTCTCTAAGCGCACAAGCCCTCTCCACCAAATACTAACCAATTTCTCACATCTCCCTCAAGGTGGGGGAATGTGCACATTACCCGGGAGATGTGAGAAACGCACATGTTCCTCCTACATTCCCCGCGAGGTCGGGGATGTGCGCAATAACCGGGAAAAGCTCACATTCCCCGTTTTCTCACATTGACCGTAACATATCCACCAGACAAGCTTCATTACAGGTTTTGTAGTGAACAGATGAAAGAGGTGTCGTATCATCTGGTGAGTGAGAGATGTGATGTTGTTGTGGTGAGGAGGGCAGCTCACCTGTCTTCTCCAGTACGTGAGAGAGGTGGAACTCAGCGCGGGGCTTGCAGATAACCTCCAGCAGCGCTCGCATAACAGCCATGAAAGCAGGATCATCATTCCGGATCTTAGCATTATGCAGACCATAGTCAGTGTATCCCTCCCACCTGCCCTTAGTGCTGTTGAACCTGAGATACTCAATCTTATTATAAATTTGAGAGACTATGTACTCATGCGGTTGCTCTGTAGAGTATAAGCAGTGTGCCACCCCGTAGTACTCATATCCATCTGAAATATTGAAGAACAAATAATGCATAATTACACTTTTCATCTGAATTCATTACACACTTTATTTTCTCATAATTCATGATAATCATGTCAAAGAACAATTCAGAAACATTTAATACAAATGTTATATGAAACAATATGTAACAATAAGATCACTGTCTAAGATCACAGCTAATTATACCTGGTAATACCATAGACTTTATACAGACTGTATTATACAGACTCACGGTGTGTAGTTTATGATAATGTAGCCTACCTGCTTTTTGCGTGGACAGAACCACAGCCATGCAAACGGAAAACACAGTTGACAAGGACATGTTCCTCCAGCGTTCAACTTCTCAACTAGATGAAAGAGAGCAGAGCACTCAGATAATAAACTGACTCTTAACCAAACAAACCAATCTCTGCTTCAGAAAAACACATGTCACATGTTGCTAGGCAGAGGTCAAACATTGTACGTTCATTATTACTGTATGGTCGGTCACTAACAGTTAATTCTCAATCAGAACACAGTCATTTACATAAATACAGCATTGTTTTTAAACATTGACAAACATTTAATTAAGTTTTACTTTGTATTGAGTTAGAGCGTTGTTTACTCATCATGTTTGTAACTTCAGGCTGTCACACTCAGTTCTCTTAAATTCAGCCATGCCAACCATATTGACAGTGTTACAGCAACAGACAGACATATCTCTTTATAGGGCAGTACAAGGAATAGCACAGGTATCAACTGACCACTTAAAACTCAATTAACCAATTACATCCAAATCAACAATATCCTGAGTAGCCATTTTGGCCAGTCGTGCAAGGTTTCCTAAGCAAAACAAGGTCTGAGCTGATCCGTGCCATGCCTATGCCACAATGTGTGTATCTGCTTATGGACCGTGTGCTTGGGATCAAATGAGATACCGGGAAAATGATTCATGTTTACAATATGGGAGGGACTGATGTCGAAGAGCAAGCTCTGGAAACATTTGCATCTGGAGAAGTGTTTCTGTCTGAAAACTACAAACCTGAGACATTATGATGAAAGACTATGATGTATTTCCACCAAAAATGTTTTATTTATCAAGCAAAGCATGTAATTGTTGTTGATGTCATTTCTTCACAGAGAGGAGAACTGAGAAGACTTAAATTATACACTGAACTGAACATTTCTTTTCTCTCTCTTTTGTCTCTTGTGTAGGACCCTTGGACCAATCAGATGAGTCATTTCCAGCCTCATCATCTGTATCTAGGTAGACGCTCACATGGCTGTTTAGGCTTGTAGTGTAAATGCATAGTGGATGAGAACTTAGGAGGTAACGCAGGGATAGAATACATAGAGTTGGGGTGTCAGAGGCCTCTCACATAAAGGTCTTTATGTAAAAAGAAGATAATGATCATCAGATTGATGGGGACTTGAAAGTGTACAGTACATAACATGAAGCCTATAATGCCATTAGGGAAGTGGCTGATTATATGCTTCAGTTATAGTAGAACTAGATGACTAATGGCTATCATGTAAAAGTGAGAATGCATGAAGGATTTATTCAATTAATTATTTTACCTTTTTACATTAATATGATAACTCAAGTACTAGCAAAACGCATAATTTAATCCATCTACCCCCTGAAAACAACAACAAAGAAAGATTATGGCTACGTTCCTATCCACTTACATCAACTGTTGGGGTGAGAATCTCACTGATCCTGTATCACAGAAACCAGGCTGTCCAGACAAACCAGTCTGGAGAAGTCCCTAAATATTGAAACCATAAAACTATGGAGCGACTTAAGACAGAAGAATATCTTCAGATTTTTTAGAGCAACAAAGTTTAGAGGAATGCTTCTATCTATACAACAACTATTCTGGAGGGTATGTGGGCGTATGGAAGCTGATCATGAACATGTATTCTGGAGCTACCAGAAGATGTGTGTCTGTGCGTGCGTGTGTCAGTGTACAGTGTTACAGTATATAAAATATCATTTCCGTGTGTTAAGTTAGCTAGGACCTGTACTGAGGGCATCAAAGGTCAGCCTACACGTTACACAGAACACAATGATACACCCGTATCATTCAGTCAATCATAAATCAATCACATGATACCCCTGCCTCATTCAAAACAGTCAATCATTCAAACAGGTGGTGCAGTACCTAGTACTGTCACCTCACAGCAGTCATTCAAACAATCAGTCATAAATCAATCAAATGATGTGGCTGTATCATTCAAACAGTCAATCATAAATCAATCAAATGATATGGCTGTATCATTCAAACAGTCAATCATAAATCAATCAAATGATACAGCAAGCAAACAAACATCTTTATTTGACAATTGGAGAGTAGGACGCGCCTTCCCAGAAAAAATGACTTGTGGAGCTCAACCAAAAATCCTTAAAGGTGGGGTAGGTAGTTTGATGTCAACAAGGCCTCGGATTGGTCATCTTTTTCAAAAGAACCCGCCCCTTCCTCCTGTCAATCATGATGTAATCCCTCCCTCCAAACATGACTGGTAGGTGTGACGAGATAGAGACCCTGATTGGTCAATACATTCGGGCGCGGTGCATTCTTTGAATCCAAAATACAGAGGCAGCGGTAAACACGGAGATCCAAGTTTATTCTCAGAGCACTTCTGTTACTGATAGCTGAAAGGATATTATGACAATTTTACCAAATAAACCAAAAGCAAACTACCTATCCCACCTTTAAGTCTTTTTTTCTGAATTATTTCTAATGTTTTCCCCCCTGAAAACAACAATGACTGTGGCAAAGTACCTATCCTCTAACCTACAGGAAGTCTTTAAATTCTGGCCATGTGTCCAACCTTCTTTATCAGCCAACCAGCTGTAGGCTAGTTATAGTTTATATTACAGTCATTTGTACAGTCAGTTTAAAACAGTCATCTGCATAACAACAGCCTTCAGGTGCAGGAAACTCTTCATCTGATGGTAATATGCGTACCTGGTCAAACACTACTGTACTTAGAAACCCAACCACCCCCTGAGTGAATGAATAACATTGAACATGGCCAGAAAGAGAGTTGAATTTAAATAAAAACAACTTGGCTTTATCTTTCTGTATGTCTTCAAAATGACTGATATTTAGATTTATAAATGTTAATTTCTCTATTCTTCAACCTGGACCATGGTGTGAGTTTCTGTACTGTGTGATGATATGACAGAGGTCTGTTCCATGTTCTGTGGTCTGTCCTGTTCCTCATCTCAGGGCCGGTCAGTGCTGCTACAGCAGGGTGTTTACCTCCAGCTTCCCCTCCACTGAAAGACATGAGGTCTGGAAAGTCCCACATCTCCACTTTCACTTCACTAATCTCTCATCAGCCAATGGCAGATTTTATGTGAGAGTTGTTCTTACCATGTCATCTGTTGCTAGGTGAGGTGATTCTGATCACAGGAGCAGAACAAGTGTGCACTGTGGCTGGGGCATAAGGGGTGGGCAGGAGGATATGTAGCACCTACTATTGGGCTTAGGGGTCATTACAGCTTAAGTGCACCTCAATGCCCCTCCACCCACTTATCCAGCTCCTATATAGGCAGGAAGACTTTACAGGTACACAAACAGACAGACACACAGGCAGGCCGGCTGGCAGAGAAAAAGCAACTAGTTGTGCTTACATAGAGAGCATAGGCCTGTTGTGGTATTTCACATGCCTCTTTAATATGATCTTTTGAAATGTCTTTAGACACGAAATAGCTTCCTCACTTGCTCCAGCACGCATGCGCACAGCGTGCTGGAGCAACTATTGCGCGCTGTGCGCATTAGTGCTGGAGCAAATAGCTTTGCTATTTTTATTATAATTATTTTGTTATTTTTATATTTTTGCTATTATAAAAGACGTTTCTAAAGATCATATTACAGAGGCATGTGAAATACCACAACAGGCCTATGCTCTCTATGTAAGCACAACTAGCGATTCATCAAGACAGATTGATGAAAACAACCGTTTCGCGGCAGAAAATAGATTTTTAGAAACTGCATTCTAAGTGCCCCGACCACCGCCATTACATGGATATACTGGCTCGCGCTGGATTCTTAATTTCTTCTACATGCCTCCGAACTACACCAAAGTGATCTCGGTGAGTCAAACGTCTTATAATATGTCGTAAATAAGGTCCAGGTTGTCAAAAACGAGCATTGTCCTTTAACAATGTTTCTGAGAATATCTTCAACAGACTGCTGATAACCATTCCTGACGAAAGAGGGGTTCCTGACCAAAGAAGGGTTCCTGCATCACACCAAGCCTGGGGATTGGGTCCTGATCCGTGACCTGGGGCCGTACCAGATTCAACTCACCACGCAGACGGCTGCCAGAGTATCTGAGAGAACTTTGTGGGTCCATGAGAGCCATTGCGTCCCAAACCAGGGAGCAGACAAGCAGCCTGAGAAGAAGAGGCCAGAAGACATGGAAGAGAAGTAGAAGTAGCGGGGTGAACCTACCCGTAGAAGATGGAGCAATCAGGACCATGGCATTCAGGCCTGTGTGGAATAGCTGTCAAAGTAGCTGAGAGGATTTTGTGGGTCCATGCGAGCCATTGTCGGCGGGTCCAAGCAGCAGAGGACGGTCCATGCAGCCGAACCAGAGATCTCAAGAGCAAAGCAGTGGGCCGCCACACTGTCCTCTCCTCTGATGAGCAATCGGAGAGTGACCTTGCTGGTCACCTCCTTCTCGTGGTCGTTATGACAACATGGACAAGCTCAACAGCAATGACTGCACCACATACACACACACACTGGAACCTACATTGAACATTCAGTGGACAAGCCCAACAGCAATGACTGCATCAAAACACACACACACACGCACACACTGGAACCAACATTGAATATTCAGAGACGCAAACATGGAAGCTGCGATCCAGAAGAGGAGTCGCCTTGTTTCCCCAATGACATTCGATTGTTCACAACAGGAGTGAATGAACTTTGAAATTATCTTGAAGAAGTGTATGATATTTGTTTTAGAGTTACAATGGTTGAAACATGAGCTGATAAATGAGTTTGAAGGGTTATTTCTTTGGGTTTTTCATCTAAATTGACCAAGAGGTTTTTTGCCCTTTTTCAGAACTTCAACTGTTTTACACTGGATACCATGTCATCTTTTTACCTTGTTTCTGTCAAACTTTAAATCAAGGTTTTTTGGTGAATGGTTGTCCCTTTTTTAGACTAGTAATCATGTCATCTTTTTTACCTTGTTTTCTGTCAAATTTCTGAATCAAGGAGTTTGGGTGCATGATTTGCATGTGGAGAGAAAATAATCTAATTTTTGTTAAATGTTCCATAATCAAATTCTCAGGCCTTTTTTACTCTGCTCCACCTAGTGGAGAAAAAGAGATTACTTCCTTTCCACATGTATAGCATAGCTGAATGTTTACACTGTGTTTGGAGTTTATATTTGATATTTCTATATTTTTATGTGCCTCGTTAGGCACAAACTGGGGAATTGTCATAGAAATTGTAGTTTCACGTTTCACCACCTCCTTTGTAATTCACCCCTTCCCTCAACCTTTCACATAGACAGGATGACCTCTCCAGAAGGTCGAGACACCTAGACGTTGTCTGCTCCCGAATAACCATCCTTTGTCCCTTTGTCCCTTCAAGAAATCACCGCCTTTTCTCATGTCACGTGTCTGTATTCTCGACCACTGTTGATGACGCCTGCCATTTAATATGACGTGTACAATGGTTTAGCCAATCACATCCTGGAAGCGCCATACCTATGTATTGCTTGAATACAAGGCCAAGCAAGACCAGACTGCGGCACTTAACTTGGATAAACTACTCACGTGCGTTGTCCTGAAGTCCTTGCGCTCGTATGTTTTCTCAGTAAACCAGACTTAACCTGTTTGAGCGAATCTTGGCAAATCCTTTTTGACTAGATCAGTTAAAAATCTTCTACCACTGTATGTATATCAAGTAGTGTACAGAAGCTGGTTACCCTGAAACAGGCTTGTTCTGTTCTGACATCTGTGTTGCTTCAATGGCTCAGCATGCCAGTAACCGTTTTCTGCCTCCCCTAGTGCCTCTCTCTCTCCCTCCTATCGTCTAACCAGGTCCAGTGGATGCCCCACTGTTGCCCGCAAACCACCCTGAGTTCGATTTATACCCTCGTGTCAGCTGTGGATGTTGTAATATTTAGTTAATACACACACACACACGTACACACGTACACACATCAGTCCACATCCGGCTTAGGCCTAGACCTGATGCTCTTAGCCTTTCTTGCCCTGAAAATGTAATTTAAAGTCGCACTGAAACGGACGTTTGAGATCATCTAACTTCCGTAGTTTGACGTATTTCCGACGCAAACAAGCTATGAGGGCGGGACATGTGTTGAGGAATTTGATTGGAGCATTGACAAGTGGATGGGTTTTAAGAACTTTAGACAGATTCGATAGAAGGATAGCGTTGATTGGTTGGATGTCGTGAGATTATTGGCCTAAAATCTAAGGTACCTGTTGTCGTCATTGCACGTGACCTACCGTTTTCCAGGAAGTAAGAAATTATATACTTTGATATAAGATTACAACAAAAGTAGAATTTTGTAATTTTTTTGGCATACATCGTTGAATAGGTGAACACTTTGACCAATTATGTGAACCGAAATGGGACAGAATGCTTTTTTCATTTCAGTGCGACTTTAATGTAATTTATTGCTCTATAAATGTTCTTAGCCATTAGACAAATATATTCCAGGAGCTTGCTCCAGGTTGCCTGGTTTAATATCTGTGTTGCTTTTATGGCTCTGTGTGCTGCGAACCCTGTTCTGCCTTCCCTCTCCCTTATGCCTCTCTCTCTCCCTCCTATCTTCTAACCAGGTCCAGTGGATGCCCCACTGTCACCAGCAGACCTCCCTGAGTCCGATAGATACCCCTGTGTCCGCTGTGGATGTCGTAGCACTTAGTTAACACACACACACATACACACAGACATACACCAGCCCACTTCCGGCTTTAGGCCTGGGCCATAGCAAACACACACCAGTATTTGCCATGTCTCTCCTATGTTGTTTTTTAGCTTCTCTTACTCTGAAAATGTAATTTAATGTAATTTATTGCTTTATAAATGTTCTTATCTCAAACATACTCCAGGAGCTTGCTTGATCGCCTTGTTGAGAGGGGTCAGGGAAGAATTTTTACAGCTCACTTATCTGGCCCCCGGGTGATTACTGTTTTTTTGCTTCCCTCTGGAATATGTAGGGATGGGTCGTATGCCCACCTCCCTTGTTCTCTGTAAAGCACATTGTGTTGCCTCTGGGTATGAAATGCGCTATACAAATAAAGCTTTGATTGATTGATTGATTGAACGTTGTCCACCCGGAAGTAGGCTATCTTTGCGACCTTTATGAAGATGCATCTGGCTGCAGACATAATGGCCGACCTCCGCAAGAGGCGCCTCCGCAGTTGACAGGAAATCACGTGACCTCTGCAGTTGACAGGAAATCCGTTCTGTTTTTTGTGAGCATGCGCAAGAGGCACCTCCACAATTGATAGGACATCACGTGACCACCACAGTTGACAGGAAGGTCATCTTCTGGTAGTTTTTTCGTGAATGACAGTTCATGATGTGCAGTCAGATGTTTGTTGTTTGCGAGCCGCCATTAATTCCAGTGAAGAAGATAAGATATTCTTTATTTATTCTTTATGAGTCCACTTGTTGCCGAGAAGCCTCTGATACTGCGATAAGATACTTTAAAAGGTTTGTTGTCTTTTCTAAGGTTTTATTCAGTGTTGTCTATCAAACTTTATGCCAAGTGGCTCTAAGCATTTAGCTAATGTTAGCTAGCGATGTTTCGTTGCATCATTGTTGCAGGTCATGTAGCTAGCTAGCAGTTATTAAAATATTTGTGTAAATTAATTAGTTTAATTGAGTTTAAAATGGATATCGTTTGAGTACAAACTGTTTGAATCAGGTTACATTAGCTCACTAATTGGCAGCAGCTGTAGCTAGCTGGTCGGATGCTAGGGAGATGTTTTATTCTTTATTGGAAGTTTTATTGGACAGTTTTACCATTGGGAACTAGTCTGGCTAACTCCCAGAGCGTGCAGCCAGTGTAGCACGCAGTTGACTAGCCTGACAGCCAAGGTTAGCGGGCTACTACTAGCTGGCAAGTAGCCTATTGTATGATTACATTTCGATATTGATAATTATCAATTGATTGATGACAACATGTACAAATATGTGTACTGGTTTATTTACATGGATAGACAACATGAATGTAATGGTTAGAAATGTGCATCTGCGTCAGGGGGGCCCTCCATCCAGCCCTCCACCCCGGGGACCCACACCAAGCCCCAGGTCACACCCCAGCAGACCCCCACCTCCCAAAACAGACCCATCCACACCCAGCTGTCACAGCCCCCGCCCATGCAGGCCCACCTCCCAACACAGGCCCATCCACACCCAGCTGTCACAGCCCCCGCCCTGCAGGCCTCCTCCCAGCACAGGCCCATCCACACCCAGCTGTCACAGCCCCCGCCCTGCAGGCCCACCTCCCAGCACAGGCCCATCCACACCCAGCTGTCACAGGCCCCGCCCCTGCAGGCCCCCACCTCCCAACACAGGCCCATCCACACCCAGCTGTCACAGCCCCCGCCCTGCACGCCCACCTCCCAGCACAGGCCCATCCACACCCAGCTGTCACAGGCCCCGCCCATGCAGGCCCACCTCCCAACACAGGCCCATCCACACCCAGCTGTCACAGCCCCCGCCCTGCACACCCACCTCCCAACACAGGCCCATCCACACCCAGCTGTCACAGGCCCCGCCCTGCACACCCACCATCCAGTGGCTGCAGACAAGACAGCAAGCCAGGTGAGCACTCTCTCTCTCCAGTGACATCAGGAACCTTGTTCAAGTTCAAGTTGATTTGTGTATAATGATGGAAGTCCTAGGCAACTTGAAAAAGTGCATTTGCCATTTGGGACTTGTTTACTCAGATCCTATCCTCTCTCTGTTCTTTCCCCTCTTTCTTTCTCCTAACCTGGCCTCCAATGGACATCCTCAAGATCGCCATGATGGAGGCAGAGATCGACCCCAGCGATGAACCCATTATAATTGTATATAATACCCATTGTAATTATTGCCATTGCAAGTCTCCATCAGGGTTAAAAAAATTTAAAAAAGGATTTGATGAATATGTCAACAATAAAAACAGTAGGTTACATTCATTGCAGGTCAGATGACTATGGTTTGATACTTGCAGATAGAATTTGTTGTGTTTGTGTTGAGAGGGAACAATCAATGTGAGCAGCTGATACAGCAGGCCTGCTCCTCATCTGAGCACAAGCTTGTCACTTCTGCAGGAGATGTATCTTAAAACCCTACACCAATCACTAATTTTGAAACATCAACACAAACTGAGTTATTGGGAGTTGAGTATTGTTGGGATTGGTGTGAGGGGGAGGGGGACTTAGTGATAGGGAGGTTGAGTATTGTTGGGATTGGTGTGAGGGGGAGGGGGACTTAGTGATAGGGAGGTTGAGTATTGTTGGGATTGGTGTGAGGGGGAGGGGGATTTAGTGATAGGGAGGTTGCAAAAGCAGCCTTTTTGTAAGCAGCCTGTTTCTCCTATGAGGTGATAGGAGAGTCTTTTTCAGGACCACAGTTCTTATTAAAATTATTCTTGTTGAATGTAGCCAGTAAAGGCTTACCGGATGTTAAACAAAAAAATTGGGATACACTTGGAGTTCTATTTGGCTATCTAGCTAACGTAATGCAATTGTTAGCTAATGTTACGATCACAACCAACGTCCGATTTCCTGTCAACTGCAGAGGTCACGTGATTTCCTGTTGCCTCCTGCCATGGATGTATTAATAGAACTGGATACAGCAACTCCATTCACTGAGCGCTATCACAAATGAAGCCCTATTGAACCGCGCCATCTTGGCAAATTTGTAGTCATTTGACTATTTCCGGTGACTTTTGTACTTGCGCAGTTGTGCTTTTCTGGCCTACGCACGTCCACGAACAAGTTCACGAAATGTAGACGCATGTTCCCGGCTCTCCCCGCTTTGATTTAGCAATGAAAACCGGCTTGCATATTAACCTGTTTTTGTCAAATACAGATGTGGGAAGTTAGAAATGTCACATGCTGCAGCATTTCACCTTTGGCAGGGAAATCCCGTTGGAAATATCGTGGGATTTCAGACGGGTGTTATTTCGTTTTAGTGATGCACCACCGCCAGGTGGCATCTTTGAGTAGATTTAGCAGGCTGGGCTCAGTGTTTTTCTCCTATAGTCTACGAATGAATCATCATTAAATTTCACATTCTTTAATTTAAATGCTCTGTTGTAAAGCACTTTGAGCTGAATTTATCTGTATGAAAGGTGCTTTACAAATAACGTTGAATTATTATTACCTTGTTCTCAAACACATGTTTTCTCCATCTGGATGTAATTTAATTATTACGAACACCTATATCTAGGCCTACAGTAGCCTATCTATCTCGGTAACTGACGTCGGGTCAAGACGTGGTGGCTGTTAGGTCAAATGCGCAAATGACGTTATAGTCATTTAGCAGACGCTTTTATCCAAAGCGACTCACTTCAATGGTGATGGCCAGGTCCCGGTGCGGACAGCCCTTCCCCGGGAGGAACAGCAGCTCAGTCTTGTCCAGATTGAGCTTGAGGTGATGTGTCGTCATCCACTCCGAGATGTCAGCCAAGCACCCAGCTATGCGTGTCCCCACTTTTGTATCAGAAGGGGGAAATTACAGAACCAGTTGGGTGTCATCGGCATAGCAGTGATAGGAGAAGCCATGCGAGCGAATGACAGAGCCCAGAGATGTAGTGTAGAGGGAAAACAGGAGAGGACCCAGGACAGACCCTTGTGGAACCCCCGTAATCAGACTACGCGGTTCCGACGTCGACCCTCTCCATGTCACCTGGTAGGAGCGGCCCGTCCGGTAGGATGCAAACAGGGAGTGTGCAGAGCCAGCGATGCCTTTCTCCTCGAGGGTGGAGAGGAGGATCTGGTGGTCTACCGTATCAAATGCTGCTGACAGGTCTAGGAGTATCAGGACAGAGGAGAGAGAGTTCGCTCTTGCAGCATGGAGTGACTCCGTAACTGCAAGGAGGGCGGTCTCTGTCGAGTGGCCAGCCTTGAACCCGGATTGGTGGGGATCTAGGAGGTCATTCTGGTTGAGGTACGAAGACAGTTGGTTAAAGATAGCACGTTCAAGTGTTTTGGATAGAAAGGATAGAAGGGAAACCGGTCTGTAGTTTTTGACATCAGAGGGGTCGAGAGATGGTTTCTTCAGGAGGGGGGTGACTCTGGCAGTCTTGAAAGCAGAGGGAAAGCATCCTGATACAAGAGATGCATTGATGAGGTGGGTTAGGAAGGGAAGGAGTTCGGGTGCAACAGACTGAAGGAGAGTCGAGGGAACAGGGTCTAGGGAGCACGTGGTGGGGCGGTTAGATGTTACAAGGTTGAGGGCCTCGTTGGGGGAGAGGGGAGAAAAGTGGGATAAGGTGGGGCGTGGAGAGGAGGGGGGGAGCAGGGAGGGGAGGTGAGTTTTGTGCACGGAGCGTTGACCGGGGGAGGGGAGAAAGGGGATCTGATATCGTTAACTTTCTTGTCAAAGAAGTTGGCAAAATCATCAGGGAGAAGGGAGGAGTTGGGAGTAGGAGGTGGGGGCTGGAGTATAGCCATGAGAAGGACAAAAATGAAACCACAAACGTTACTACTGGTCTTGAAACAACTGTGTTAGCCTAGTTCCATATGAGAACACTCCTCGGTCCAATTCCGTATAGAAGATCAGCCTGTGTCCACGTAGTTGCTAGCTAACTGGTGTGTACATTCCATGAATATCTGAAGCAATTATTCCCTATGTAGTTAACTATGGGTAACACTACATAGGGAATAGGGAGTGAGTGAACCATTTCAAACACATCTCTAGTCAGCCCCGTTAGCTAGCTTACTCGTCCTGATGCCATGTTCCATATGAGAACACTCTGCTAGCTAGCTAGTTAGCCTACTGTATTAAACCTCTACTTGTCCCGATACCTTGTTCCATATGAGTTAACAGATACAGACCCGACGACAGTTAAAGAGATAGATACTATAGATAGATAGGCTTTGTTCGTAATAATTAAAATTACAACCAGACAGAGAACAAGGAGTTTGAGTTCACATAGTTGTTAGCTAACTGGTACAGTAGTTAGCTAGCTAGCTGACCCCTGACGTCTGTCCCCTGTGTTACGTGAATGGTGGTTGTTTACGTTGCAGTCTAGCTTACAATAGCTTCTCACGCCGTTCACTACCATTCCATATTTTTTCTGATTTAAGGTCCCATGACGGGTTTCTCTTCCTGCTTCTGCCTAAGCCCTCCACAATACCACAATACAACGGTGTCATGTTTTACCGAAGGAGAAGTGAAGAAGACGGTAGCTTTCAGTGGCTAAAGCAGTTAGATAATGTTAAGATCATTCCTGTAGCTGCTTTGCTGCTAATGCGAGCTCGTCTCCGTTCCTGCCCGAGAAACAGAAGTTGACCTAATAGCATGAAAATCAAAATAGCTACAGGAATCATCATTGTAAAGTTAGCTATCTGCTTTTTAGCCACCGACAGCTAACGTTAATATTATGAAGCTGCTGTCGTGAGCTAACTTGCTATCACGGTCTTATCGTGCAGCTTCACAGCCTGCTATTAGCAGACATCACTAAAGTTGACAAAATCACACTTGCACATCATTAGAATTCCAACCATTTATATGGGATTTATCATTCAACTAAACATGGAACCTGAATACTACCTGATATTTCAACCTGCTGCCATCAGTGATCGGCGCGTCTGCTTGTTTGCGTCATGAATATCTCACGCAATGACATTCCATGTAGTGTCCCAAAACTGTTAAATCATTCCCTATGTACAGTAGGACCCCACTTATCCGAACCCAACGGGACCGAAGGTCGTTCGTATCTCTGAAATGTCCGGATGACTGAAACTTATGTTAAAATGCACCAAATTCAATAAGTGGTATACTTGTTTCATATAGACTCATAATAGACAGATACATACCCTTAATTACTTGTGAAAATGCATCAAAATTGCAATCAAATAGCCAACTAAACTCATATAGCCTAGCATAATAGACATACAGTAGCCTATAATAAAATAACCGAATTTCCACTTGAGTGCATGCTTTGATCAAATACTGTACTTAATTCTCAAGTGAAGCGTACGCTGAATCGATAGTCTACTGTATTCACAGAACAAAGTGGTATAGCCTAAAAACAACCCAACATTAGAACAATTAGAGCAAATGATAATCAAGAAATAAATAAATGAAATGACAGACAAGTTGTCGTGTCTTAGGCTATTGTAGCCTAAAAGAAAGTCTCTAAAACAACCGATGTAAGCTAACGTGGCCTAGGCTATTAACAAATACAGTAGGTTGAGTAGGCTAATCTACAAGCCCACACGTCTGTGTTCCTAAAGTCCATTAACTGGGAACGAAAAATGACTCGATGCTGCTTCAGGTTGCTGACGCGCTAGTTGTCTTGACATTAGAGTAACAAAGAAATGAAATGTGACAGTAGGCTACAGCCTACAGGCAACATGTAGGTCTACATACAGTTCTGTTTTTATTCACAGTAGGATACAGTATTGTAATGAAAATCCCACCAGTAACCAGATAGCAGGCTAAAAATAAAAAAACGTTTTTTAAGCCTGTCCGGTAGACCGGGAGGTTCGGATCTCTGAAGTTCGGATGAGTGGGGTCCTACTGTAGTTCACTATGAGTAGCACCACATAGGGAATAGGGAGTGAGTGAACCATTTCAAACACATCTCCGGTCAGCTCTGTTAGCCATCTTACTCGTCCTGATGCCATGTTCCATATGAGAACACTCAGTTAGCCTAATATATTAAACTTCTACTTGTCCCAACACATGAGTTAACAGATATAGACCCGGCGACAGTTACAGAGATAGAAACTATAGATAGATAGGCTTTGTTCGTAATAATTGAATAACAACCAGACAGAGAACAAGGAGTTTGAGAACGGTAGGCTCATCTAATGTGCGAGATGAGCTACATCAATGGGTCAATGAGTAGTATTACTGCGCCCCTATGGGCGTGCGAGCGGTGGTGCGGAATGCTGTAAAGCGCCTGTTAGAATACCGCGGGTCAAGTTACATTCTTATGTTCCCACATCTGTATACAAGGTGGAGCACACCCAAAAACTTTTTAGAGGTGCAGACTGACGGAACTTATAACTGAAAACAAAAAAGAGAGTTGCACACTCATCCACCCCCCCCCCCCCCCCCCCACCCGCCACCAACGCCCCGGCGCCCGCCCCCCCCAGGGTGAATGACCCTCTCCCTGAAGAAGGCAAAGGCCGAAATGCCGGCGACAACAAACAGCAGAGAGGAGACAAATGAGCGTGCAACCCTCCCTCCCGTTCTCTTTTATTTCCATCCATTCATCCATCTTCATCCGCTTATCCCGGGTCGTGGAGGCAGCAGTTCCAGCAGGGGGCCCCAGACATCCCTTTCCCTGGCAGCATCAACCAGCTCTGCCTGGGGAATCTTTAGCCGCTCCCAGGCCAGTGCGGAGATGTAATCCCGCCACCTAGTCCTGGGTCTACCCCGCGGCCTCCTCACAGCTGGACACGCCTGGAACACCTCCCTAGGGAGGCGCCCAGGAGGCTTCCTCACTAGATGCCCGAACCACCTCAACTGGCTCCTTTCGACGCAAAGGAGCAGCGACTCTACTCCGAGTCTCTCCCGGATGACTGAACTTCTCACCCGATCTCTCAGGGAGACCCCAGCCATCCTCCGGAGAAACCTCATTTCGGCCGCTTGTATCCGTGTTCTCGTTCTTTCGGTCATGACCCATCCTTCATGACCATAGGTGAGGGTTGGAACAAAGATAGACCGGCAGATCGAGAGTTTGCCTTTTGGCTCAGCTCTCTTTCGTCACAACAGTGCGGTAAAGCGACTGCAGAACCGCACCAGCTGCTCCGATTCTCTGGCCAAGCTCCCTCTCCATGGTTCCCTCACTCGTGAACAAGACCCCCAGATACTTGAACTCCTTCCCTTGGGGTAAGGACTCATTTCCTACTCGGAGCGGACAGACCGCCGGTTTCCTGCTGAGAACCATGGCCTCAGACTTAGAAGTGCTGATTCTCATCCCAGCCGCTTCACACTCAGTTGCGAACCTATCCACAGAGTACTGGAGGTCGCAGGCAGATGATGCCATCAGGACCACATCATCTGCAAATAGCAGCGACGTGATCCCCAGCTCACCGAACTGCAAACCCACCTCCACGCAAATACGCCTCGATATCCTGTCCATGAAATCACAAACAGGATTGGTGACAAAGTGCAGCCCTGGCGGAGGCCAACCCCCACCGGAAAGGAAGATGACTTACTGCCGAGGACATGGACACAGCTCTCGCTCTGGGTGTACAGGGATTGGATGGCCCTAAGTAGGAATCACCTCACCCCATACTCCCGTATAACCCTCCACAAGACCTCTCGAGGGACCCGGTCATAAGCCTTCTCCAAGTCCACAAAACACATGTAGACAGGTTGGGCAAATTCCCAAGCCCCCTCCAAGATCCTTGCGAGAGTGAAGAGCTGGTCTGTGGTTCCACGACCAGGACGAAATCCGCATTGTTCCTCTTCGATCTGAGGTTCGACTATCGGCCGGACCCTCCTTTCCAGCACCTTGGAGTACACTTTCCCTGGGAGGCTGAATAATGTGATGCCTCTATAATTGGCACACACCCTCTGTTTCCCTTTTTTAAATATTGGGACCACCACCCCAGTCTGCCACTCCTTTGGCACTGACCCGGACTTCCACGCAATGTTAAAGAGGCGTGTCAACCAAGACAGCCCCTCAACACCCAGCGCCTTCAGCATTTCTGGATGGATCTCATCAGTCCCTGGGGCTTTGCCACTGTGGAGATGTTTGACTACCTCAGTGACCTCCTCCAGGGAAATTGACGATGACCCCCCATCATCTTCCGGCTCTGCCTCAATCATAGAGGGTGGATTATTGGGCTCAGGAGTTCCTCAAAGTGCTCCTCAGTTGAGGTCGGCAGTGTCCCTTCCTTGCTGAATACAGCTTGGATGGTCCCCCGCTTTCCCTTCCTGAGGTGTCTGATGGTCTTCCAGAAACACTTTGGTGCTGACCGAAAGTCCTTCTCCATGGTTTCTCCGAACTCCTCCCACACCCGCTGCTTTGCCTTGGTCACGGCCGAATCCGCAGCCCTCCGGGCCAGCCGATACCCTGCAACTGCTTCTGGAGTCCCCCGGGCTAACATATCCCGGAAGGCCTCCTTCTTCAGTCGGACGGCTTCCCTGACCACCGCTGTCCACCACGGTGTCCTAGGGTTACCGCCCCTTGAGGTACCTATGGCATTCAGGCCGCAGCTCCCAGCCGCAGCTTCAGCAATGGAGGCTTTGAACACCCAGTTCACCCTCACTACATGCTTGGGTTTTCCAGGTCTTTCCAGAGGTTTCCCCCGCCATCGAAACCAGCTCACCACCAGATGTGATCAGTGGACAGCTCTGCCCCTCTCTTTACCCAAGTGTCCACAACACATGGCCTCAGATCGGCTGATACAATAACAAAATCTATCATCGTTCTTCGGCCTAAGGTGTTCTAATGCCAGGTGTACTTGTGGGCATCCTTGTGTTCGAACATGGTGTTTGTTATGGACAAACTGTGACTTGCACAGAAGTCCAACAACAAAACACCACTCGGGTTCAGATCGTGGTGGCCATTCCTCCCAATCACACCCCTCAAAGTTTGTCCATCATTGCCCACGTGTGCATTCAAGTCCCCCAATAGGACAGTGGAGTCCCCTGCAGGAGCCCCAAATAGGACTCCACTCAGGGTCTGCAGGAAGGCTGAGTACTCTGAACTGCTGTTCGGTGCATAAGCACAAACCACAGTCAGAGTCCCCCCCCCCCCCCCCCCCACAGTCCTAAGGCACAGGGAGGCGACCCTCTCGTCCACTGGGGTGAACTCCAGCACAGAGGCGCTCAGCTGGGGGCTAGCTAGTATAGCCACACCTGCCTTACGCCTCATACCGTGAGCAACTCTGGAGAAGAACAGGGTCCAAACCCTCCATCCAGGAGTTTGGTTCCGGTGCCGGTGCTGTGCGTGGAGGTTAGCCCCACCAGGTGTAATTGGTATCGCTCCACTTCCCTCACAAGCTCCGGCTCCTTCCCCCCCAGCAAGGTCACGTTCACTGTCCCCAGTGCTAGCCTCTGCCGCTCGGGTCCGGTCCGTCGGTGCCCACCGCTTTCACTGCCACCTAGTTGACAGCGCACCTGACCCCGACAATTTCTACCATGGGTGGTGGGTCCACGGGACGGAGGAGATGGTGTTTCCATGTAGCTCTTTCGGGATGGGCCTGGCGGTCTCCGTGGTAAGCCCAGCCACCTAGCGTTCGCAGGCGGGCCCTCCTTCTGGGCCATCCGTCTGGGCCTGGCTCCAGACTAGGGCTGGGCGATATGGCCCAAAATGTTATCACAATATGCTTTTCCACATTGATCGATATCGATAATTATCACGATATACATTAAATAATACAAGAGTATTTTAAGAGTATTTTCCTTAGATACCTTAAATGAACCAGAAGGCTAATTATGGTTTGTAATACAATTATTTATTATGAGAATCAATAAATTAAATTAAATACACACAAAAACAACATTTTAGAGACCTTTTCGGTCTGTCTTTGTTCTACATTCTTGTGTTGCTATCTTTACAGAAATAGAAATAAATAATTGGGTAAGAAAACATAAAAGCATCTTGAACAACATATTTCAATAAACCTGGGAACACTAGATTATTATAGAAAGTATAGTTCAAACATGCTGCAGCTGCAACAATTACTTTAACCCCCAAATTTTCAAACAGGGCGTGTGTGACTGTGTCTGTTTGTGGGAGTGTGTGTGCGTATGTGACTGTGATTGTGGGAGCGAAAGAGAGAGAGAGACAGAGAGAGTGTGTGTGACTGTCTGTTTGTGGGAGTGTGTGTGCGTGTGTGACTGTGATTGTGGGAGCGAAAGAGAGAGAGAGACAGAGAGAGAGACGGAGACAGAGAGAAAAAGAGAGTGTTTGAGAGAACAGCTAGCAGCCATCCAGTCTCCCCACATCTTCTTTACTGTAGATTTCTTGCAAGAAAGACTAGTCTGTGAACCGTCTCAGGCTTTAGAGCGGCTCGATGGCAGGACACCATGTTGCCCCCTGTACTAAAAGCACGCTCTGAGGGGCAACTGGTGGCAGGTATACAAAGGTAGCGCTTTGCCAGGCTGCTCACTCTGGGAAAGGATGTGCTGTGCATCTTCCACCATGCCAGAGGATTGGTCTCACTCTCTGCATCAGGAGCTTGCAGGTACCTGTTCAGTTCAGCTTCAATAGCCTCCTGTTCTGTAAGACCTGATGTAGTGCTGGTGAAGAACTTTTTGAAAAAGCTACCCAATGTTGTCTTCTTCCTCTTGGCTGGTGTCAGGTCAGCTGGTGTAGATGTTGTCGGTGCTGCAGCAGCAGCTCCTCCCTCAACTCCAGCTTCTGTGGCTGCCTCTGCCGCTCTTCCCTCCTCCAACATCTCGGTCATGGCTCTGGCCTTCATGGCGACCACCTTCTCCTCCTTTAAAAGGTGTATACGTATATAAGACAAGTGTATAAGTTAATTGTTACATACTTCATAATTCAAGTACAATTTGCTGTGAAATGTTATAGCTCACAAAAATATAGCTGAGAAAAAATACCAAATATGTAAAAACATTTATGTACACCCACCTTGATGTACTGGGTCTTGAACCGTGGATCTACCAGCGATGCCATATCCAGCAGGTCATCAGTGATTGTGTCGTCATAGTACTTATTTAAATAACCTATGACCTCTGCCTTGATTTCCTTGGTGAGATCACTGTCACCATCTTCAGGCTTTAACACCTGCTCATTGAAAAGGTGCAGGACTGGTTTGAGGTAAGATATGCTGACATATTCTTCCCCAGAGAGGGCATCAGTGAACTCTAGCAATGGATTCACTGCCTTGTGGAAAGACTCGAGGACCATGATATCCTGCCATGAGGGAACCAAATGCCTGCTTTTTTGTCAGCCGACAAGACCTGTACGATGGCCTTCTCTTGTTCTAGTACTCTTTCTACCATCTTCAGACGTGACCCCCATCTTGTAGGCGACTCCGTGACCATCTTGTGCTGGGGTAGTTTGAGCTCCTCTTGAGCTGCTGCCAGGTCTCTCCCACCTCTCTCTGAAGATGCATGGAAAGGCAATATAGACATTGTTAAACAAGACTCAGCAACAGTCACTGATTACATTAATAAATAAAACAGATATAACAACATGAGTACAAAGTGAGAGCCTTTGGGAGCCTGCTGCTACGTTTCTATTATTAATATTAAATCGATTGCACTGTATGAGCTGATGAGAAACAATCTTTAGTTTCATTGGATGTCCAATACTCAACATTGTAATGACAAAGAAATCTGAAGGTGCTGTGTTTGGCTAGTAGCCTACTACTATCCTTATCCAGGGCTGCACTAGAACCTCATGGGTGAGAAATGTGACAAAGCTCCAAAGTCATGCATACACAAAATCAAACAAATAACTTATTTTGAATTACAAACGGCCATTTTCATCTAAAGGTGACATTTACACCCGCTGCTTATCGTTTTAGTAACGTTATGCTGTCTGACTGTATAACGCGTTTGGTTTGTAAACAACGCACCTAGACTCGCTAGCTAGGCTAGCCCCCCTGGCTTGCTAGCTGGCTAACAGAATACATAATAAAACGTTTATTATAAAATGTCAGCTAGCAAGTCGAGGTTACATTTGTAGCAAGCCTGTGTATGGGCAGTTAATCGGACGCAAGACCCCGTTAGCTAGTGCTAGTTTAACTAACGTTAGCCCAGACAGCTGTAGCTAGCACTAACATTTATCCAAATGTTTGAGTAACGTTAATAGCTTACCAACGGCGAGATGGAGCCGGTGTCCAAAACACTGCAGTCGTAGCCAGTGGTTCAGTGAAGCAGCTTTCACGATATTTGCACCACTGTCGGTAGTAATGCACACCTGGTGGTCCTCGCTGAGTCCCCACGACTGGAGTGCCTCCTGAAGCCCCTGGGCAATGATCTCTGCAGTGTGGTCTTCGGGAAAATATGCCGTTTGAAGGCATCTGCTTTGGAGATCCCATTCCTCGTCTATATAGTGTATTGTGAGACTCATGTATGGTTCCGACGTGCGACTAGACCACATATCAGATGTGGTAGCGAAGTGTTTAATGTTCCTGAGCTCCTCTTCCAGTTTCCCCCTACACTCGGAGTAGAGCCGAGGGAGTGATGTCTGAGAAAAATATTTCCGCCCGGGCAGCACGTACTTCGCATCCATAACACAAACTAGTTTCTTGAAGCCCTGTTTTCCCACCGTGCTAATAGGCATCATGTCTTTGGCGATACAGTACGTTACTGCGCTGGTTATGTCTTTGTATCGCTTCGATGTCTTTTCATATGGTGTAACGGCGGAAAAAGCAGACTTAATTGTTGGCTGTTGTCGTTCTTTGGAAGTAGGCCTACTTGGGAGGCTGACACTTTCATGGTAGCGCAAACTCGAGGCTTCTGAGTGTTCGGTGGGATAGTACCTTTTTAGATGGTGGAACAGGTTTGTTGTGTTTCCAGTTTCGCTGAGTACTGTTCGCCGACAAAGTTTACACATAACGTTGACCTGTGCTTGGTCAGACTTAAGGTAGCCAAACCATTTCCACACAACCGAATTTGTTTGGCTTTTCCACAATCTCTTCCTCCCTAACGTTGTCATTCTCATTCATTTTTCACACACCCGAACGCGTGGTCGCCATCCGAATTGTTGAGTGGGAGGGGCTGCACTGGAAATATCTGGCTTCCCATTCCCATGCATTTGTTTCACTGCTGCTGTACAATTGGCTGCTGGTGAGTTTGTTAGCCAATAGGTAAACATCTTTATCGAAAACAAGCCTAACGTGTTTATCATCGTTATCGTGGAAGATTCTTATCGAATTAATCGTTTTATCGCCCAGCCCTACTCCAGACAAGGGCCTCTCTTCCTCTTTGGTCTTCCATCATGGTTTTTTTTCCTGTTACCCCAGGTAGGGTGGCTAGGGGGTACTACCACTTGCCCAAGGTGGACCCCCAGACTAGTGGAGGGAAGGAGCCGTCTTACTTCTCCATTCTAGTTCGCACTGAAACTAGCCACTGCCCATCTGCTCTTTTATTTCTGCTCAAGCAAAATAATATAAACCATGCAAAAATTTAAAAAAGGATGCTTAATCCCGCATCACCCAGCACTTTCCAATTAGTAATCAATTAATCACGAATTAACGTGTTAATCAATTAAGCATTAATCAAAAACAGCCAATTAAATAATACTAATTAGCAATTAAACTGTTAATTAAGTTAACCTTAGTTAAGTTAACCAATTAACTTCCAATAAAGCAGCCAGTGAATTATCAATTAATCAATTGACAATTAATATATCAATTAGTCAAAGCAATTAATCAATTATTATTATTATTATTATAGTCAATTATCATAATTAATCACCCATTAATAACACAACTGTCTAAGCAATCAAACAAAAATCAATAACACAGCAGCAAATAATTCACCCAGCAAACCGACCAAATAAAACACCACTAAAACAATTAAGAGACTATAATTAGCTAGGAAACAATAAATCAATGAAGACTAAATCAACCAAAAACAACCAACCAATACATTACATTACATAACATTACAGTCATTTAGCAGACGCTTTTATCCAAAGCGACTAACAATAATTGCATTTAACGTAGGAAGAGCCAATGTACTACTACTTGCCAGAACTCACAAGGGCATCTTCTTTCTAAAACAAGTGACTAAGAGCATAATCTAGTGCTGAAGGCAAAGTGCAAGAATCACAATCTAAAGTACAGTGCAATATAATATAATAAGTGCTTAGGTGGGAGGATTGTTGTAGTACTTCCTGAAGAGATGAGTTTTGAGCCTGCGACGAAAGATGGGCAGCGACTCTGCTGTCCTGACATCAGTGGGCAGCTCATTCCACCACTGCGGGGCCAGGACGGAGAAGAGCCGTGACCGTGTCGATCGACCGCAGGAGCCTCAGAGTGACGGGGCAACCAGTCGCCCTGAGGTAGCAGAGCGTAGTGGTCGGGAGGGGATGTAGGGTTTGACCATGGCCTGGAGGTAGGAGGGGGCTGTTCCTTTCATTGCCCTGTAGGTTAGCGCCAGAGTTTTAAACTGGATGCGAGCCGCTACAGGGAGCCAGTGTAGGGAACGGAGGAGGGAAGTTGTGTGGGAGAATTTGGGGTGGTTGAACACCAGGCGAGCAGCAGCTTTCTGGACAAGTTTCAGAGGTTTATTGGCTGACGCCGGTGCCCCCGCGAGGAGGGAGTTGCAGTAGTCCAGGCGGGAGATGACCAGGGCCTGGATGAGTACCTGCGCCGTTTCATTAGTGAGGAAAGGGCGAATCCTCCTGATGTTGTAGAGCATGAATCTGCAGGAACGTGTGACGGATACCTATATCAATTAAGTCAATAAGCAATTAACAATTAGGTCACCACACCAGTCCACACCAATTAAGTAACCAATCAGTCAACCTATTAACTGACCCAAAAACCAATCAAGCAATCTAATATAAACCAATCAATAACCGACCACCTAAGACAATTGCATCTCAATTATGATCCATTCAATAGCTCAGCAATATAGCAAACATTGTCACAATCATCACATAATAACATAGCATACAAAAAACAGCATAAAGCATAAAAACAGCATAAAGCATAAAACAACACAGCATAAAAATAACACAGCTCAGCTTGCAAAATGCCCTTAAATACGCTTAGATATGAGAGGAAGGAAACAAAGAGAAGAAGAGCATATGTGGGGGGTGTGTGTGTGTGTGTGTGTGTGTGTGTGTTTGTGTGTGTGTGTGTGTGTGTGTGTGTGTTTGTGTGTGTGTCTACTTTAATGTATAATCCAGGTCAAGGTCTAATCTTCCCTCAACCAGCATGCCTGCAATGTCAAATACAAACATGTGTCTGTGTATTCATGTGTATGAGCAGAAATAAAGAATAAAGATTAAGTAAAAAGGGAGAAACAGAGTATAACAATGGAGTCAGTCCAACCTGACCTGAACCTGAAGGGTCCGCCCCCTCCTGACACCGGAGTCCACTGGGACTCTCACTCTGCTGCTATACCGCCGCTCAGGTGCACAAAACAAAACAAACAACAAAGACAGTTCACTGTCCCATTAAAGCCAGCTTAAAGGACAATGCTTGTTTTTGACGACCTGGACCTTATTTACGACATATTATAAGACGTTTGACTCACCGAGATTCACTTTGGTGTAGTTCTGAGGCATGTAGAAGAAATTTAAAATCCAGCGTGAGCCAGTATATCCATGTAATGGCGGTGGTCGGGGCACTTAGAATGCAGTTTCTAAAAATCTATTTTCTGCCGCGAAACGGTTGTTTTCATCAATCTGTCTTGATGGCTAGTTCTCATCTCCGTTCTCATCTCCTTCTGCGTTTATTTTAGTGCCCATTGCTTCCCCCCTCCCAGCGATATCCGCAGCGCGCAGAAACAGACGTTGGGGTTCGCGCCCCAGCAACTCCGGACCCGCTGACCAATTCCTTGGCTGCTAGGCTGTCACGGAGGTGCCACGCCCTGTATTCCGCCCGCATACGGTGCATATGGAGCGGGAGTGAACTCTGTGATGCAGAGACGCAGAGAAAAGGTACCGGTTGAGCTTTTTTGAAAAAAAAGTAAAATAGAAAGAGACTAATGTGAGGTGTGTATATGCTTATTTAAAAAATAAAATAGAAAGAGACTAATGTGAGGTGTGTATATGCTTATTTAAAAAGTAAAATAGAAAGAGACTAATGTGAGGTGTGTATATGCTTATTTAAAAAAGTAAAATAGAAAGAGACTAATGTGAGGTGTGTATATGCTTATTTAAAAAAGTAAAATAGAAAGAGACTAATGTGAGGTGTGTATATGCTTATTTAAAAAAGTAAAATAGAAAGAGACTAATGTGAGGTGTGTATATGCTTATTTAAAAAAGTAAAATAGAAAGAGACTAATGTGAGGTGTGTATATGCTTAATTAAAAAGTAAAATAGAAAGAGACTAATGTGAGGTGTGTATATGCTTATTTAAAAAAGTAAAATAGAAAGAGACTAATGTGAGGTGTGTATATGCTTAGTAAAATAGAAAGAGACTAATGTAAGGTGTGTATATGCTTAGTAAAATAGAAAGAAACTAATGTCAGGTGTGTATATGCTTAGTAAAATAGAAAGAGACTAATGTGAGGTGTGTATATGCTTAGTAAAATAGAAAGAGACTAATGTGAGGTGTGTATATGCTTAGTAAAATAGAAAGAGACTAATGTGAGGTGTGTAAGTGCTTAGTAAAATAGAAAGAGACTAATGTCAGGTGTGTATATGCTTATTAAAATAGAAAGAGACTAATGTGAGGTGTGTATATGCTTATTAAAATAGAATGAGACTAATGTGAGGTGTGTATATGCTTATTAAAATAGAAAGAGACTAATGTGAGGTGTGTATATGCTTATATCAGATTGACAGTATAGGAGAACCAGAACAATAACAATAGCTTACATCACTCCTTTATACAACATAGCCTATTTTATGGTGGTCCTTCGGACCACACCCAAACACCAAACTTATATATATATACCGGTAGTACAATAAAGACAAGACACACAACAACTCTGTTACTTCTCACCAACACCAAATCAACACTTCAACAAATATCCTTATAATCAGTCTAGACCCACACACTCATATAGGAACTATTTCAACAATAGCCACTTGATGGCACCAACACACCACAAATGCACGCCAAATGTTGGACTTGCTCTCAGATAAAGCTACAGTACCTAGGCCCTATCTTTCTGTCCCTATCTAGACTCATTTGCAGCAAAACCCTTGTTCTATTTCAACAGGAAACATCTCACAACTCTTCTCAATAATACAAGTCTACAAAAATCTCACTGTCACCTCTTGATGACTACTCTAATCTCAGAATAGTTTAAGAATGACACAACTCAAAGTTCAACAAAAATCTCACTGTCACCTCTTGATGACTACTCTAATCTCAGAATAGTTTCAGAATGAGACAACTCAAAGTTCAACAAAAATCTCACTGTCACCTCTTGATGACTACTCTAATCTCAGAATAGTTTCAGAATGACACAACTCAAAGTTCAACAGATATTAAAGACGGACGGTGCATTATGCGCTATGGCAAACAACTACTTTACTACTAAATAATGGATCATCCATTATTCTTCTAACAACTACTTTGAAAGCATCATGCATTTCCTTCTGACACAAGTACAAAATAAACCCAACTATACGCTCTCAAAGTTAGGTGAGATACATCATGTATCATGCAGTATATTAGTAGTTTAATTTAGCAGATGTGAGATGACTCTTACTTCCAGAAATGTCAAATCAGTTCTTTAGGTCTGGTTGACTGAAGCCGGCCCACGGGGGTCCCGCGCTCACGAGGCCATTTTTGAGAGTGATAATAACGCTTACCTCTCTTTTGGCTGATCAGACCACTTGCCCCGCGCTCGCAGGCCCTTTTTCAATCTTTTGAACCAGACCCTGCTCGCAGCGCCAAAAATGTGGTGACCTTTGGTTTCTGGTCGTAAGGAAGAAGAATCAGATCCGTCGAAGCAAGTTTCAATACTTTATTGAATCTCTGGCATCAAAATCACACTGCGCAGTTGTGATGAGTTCACTCTCCAATTGTCTAGCATGAACTGAACTCAAACAGAGCATCATCTGATTATATGAAGAGGTGTTTTCCATTAATGATCTCATTCTCTGAGTTATGTTCCGTTCTCCATTCCCTTATCTAAAGTTGAGACAGTTAAACAGTTCAGTTAAACACATTCTGTTGTTCTGTATGGTTTTCGGTGGAGGTAAATGTTTGAGTTGCTGCACCCAACAGTATGTGGAAGGCACACGGAGTAGGCTTATTTTGAGCTGTGGAGGGCACCGATTCTGGCTGTGGGGCACACTTCAGTGCTAAATACTTTCATTGAAACTCAACACGCCAGCATGCGCACCAAGCTGCTGGGTGGAGGTTGACACCACATCGTTGTCTGTCCATTTGTCAGCTCTATCTACTTTGCCGGCTGCTGATACAAAGCTACAAGGGCACTGTTTGACTTCCTGGAGCACTTCTTTAAATGTTTTTGCACCCAATCTGACAATTTTGAGAGGCGCGTTGCATGGCCAAACGGTTATTGTGGACACGTCCATGCTGTCAGATCGCAGCCATTTGCATTCATCGCTGAGGTCTGGCTCTCTCTGGAGCAAGGGGCGCTCTACAAAAATGTAGACCACTCAGAAACCGCTTCAGAAACTTTTTTTCCGACAAGCTCATAAAATAAATTTGGGTCACACATAAATCGTCAGGGTTGGTTGGCCACCAGAAACCAGCATTTTTTGTTGTTAGGCCTGAGATAAAGCTTCCCCTTCCACAGCCTCGAACTGTGAACATGCATCGTGCTTTGTCCACATCTTCAACTCCTTGTTCTCCATTTACCCTGTATTAACACACAAAAAAAATTTAATTTATAACTGGGGGGGGGGGGGGGGGAGTACAATTATGTGTACACTATTCACAGAGTAATGTGTATATTATAGAGGATATGTGTATGCAAGCCCATACTCATCCGGGTCATTGAGGAAGAGCAATCAAGTACTGATTCACAGAACTCCTTTTCAGCCAATCATCTTTCACTGCCTCATGCTTCATAGAGATGTGCTGCCATAGACATTAGCTCAACTTTTCATCACACATGGAATATTCTTTCCATCATGGATGAGGCTGAACTGACAAACACAGTAATATCAGTTGTTTACCAAATATTATACCGATCTTTTGACTGATATGTGACGTTACACAAATTATAGCATGACTGTAGATCTGGTTAACATGGCACAGCTTGCATGCTGACAGATTTTGGGCACAGCCATGAGTCCAGTCAATAGATGATGCATGGCTAGATGATCTATCTTGTGTGCTTACAACCTTCTCTTTCTCTCACCCCTCCCTCTCCTGCCCCTCCTCTCTCTCTCTCTCTCTCTCTCTCTCTCTCTCCCTCTCTCACTGTCTCCCTCTCTCTCTCCCTCTCCTTCCCTATCACTCTTTGTCTCCCTCTCTCTCCCTCTCCTGGCCTATCTCTCTCTTCCTCTCTCACTCTGTCTCCCTCTCTCTCCATCTCTCACTATGTCTGCCTGTCTCTCTCCCTCTCTCACTCTCTCCCTCTCTCACTTTATTTCCCACACTCTCTCCCTCTTCCTCTCCCTCTCCTGCCCTCTCTCTCCATCTCTCACTGTGTCCCACTCTCTATGACTCTGTCTCCTTCTCTCTCTCCTGCCCTCTCCTTCACTATATCTACCTTTCACTGTCTCCCACTCTCTCTTTCACTGTCTCCCCCTCTCTCTATCTCTCTTTCTTTCTCTCTCTCACTCCAGCTGCGCACTTCATCAGTCCAGCCAATTTAGTTCAGATAAACAGAATTGCTTTCGATTCCTGTTAATATTTAAGCTGTTATCATGGCATTATGAAGTGAAGTACAGTGACTGATAACACACCACAATAAATGATCTGAATGATCAGTGTTCTATTGTTAATATGTACTCTGTGAGTCAGCTGCAGTGAAATGTACAGTAAACAGTAAAACACGTTTATAGCTCTACCTTCAGCATACTTCATCTGGGTGATGCCCAACAACAGTCAAGGAGCCATTTTGTACGGACAAAGCTGAGTACATTTTTCAGAAGTAGTCCCAACAAAATAAAGTGAGTATTTTGAAATCTTAAGAGTAAAGGTAGGAGGAGAGAGAGAGAGAAAGAGAGAGAGAGAGGGAGAGAGAGAGATGGGGGCAGAGTAAGTGTTTCTCTATTTTCACTGTAAATGAGCAAAACCTCAGTGTTTCACAAGTATAAATAACGGTTTGAAATGAAATGAGGGTTGTTCTTAAAGTGCGCTGTAGTTACTGTGAGTCGACTCCAAACACTGACATTATTACAGCACAATTTTTTTTTCATATGGCTATTCACCACACTGCCAGCACTAACTTACCTGACCATCTTTCCATCTTCCATGAGACTTTCACCCTCATGAGTAACCTTGTTGATCTCTGTGCTGTTTTAGGTCAAGTGAAGCACACTGCACCTGCAGATAGCATTAGTCAGACTCATCTCTTATAATCCAAACAAACACATGATTCACACACATCATCAAGGACCGACTGACACACAGAGACAGTATAAGGGTTTTTATACAGTATGGGGTGTTTAACCTGTATGTGTCTCTTTCCACAGCTCTGCTCTCAGCTGCAACGCTCAGCTCCTGTTTCCTGGTGGGTGGAGCAGGAGTGAGAGAGAAGGGGGAGGCACACCTGACCACACCTGAAAACTAAAGTCTAAATAGTTTCAGCTTTTGCTTCGACAGAAAATAATACCATCTCAAAGCGGAGAGGACAATACAGAGTAAGTAGGCTACTTTATTTCAGAATAACCTTTCAGAATATCAGTGGAAATAACAGTGAGAGATGTGAGTGGTTATTTAATATAGTTAGTGTTTAACCAGAGTTTTCAAATAGGGAGAGAATCAGCATTGTGTTCTTGGGGCTGATAGGTGTGGCGCAGCGGAAAATAACTCAAACGTTTCCACTCAGCAAGAGAGAAGGCTCTAGAGTTTACAGATTACCTGTTATCAAGCTCCCCATTAGCTTTGGGTTTAAATCTGCAATATAAATAGGCACTTTTGCCTTTGGCTCTCAGCTTCACTTTCGCCTTCCTACGTGAATGTTTGCAAACTATTTTAAACTTCACAGAAGCGGCTGCAAGTTAGAAACGCTCGTTGCCATCATGTCTGTTTATGTTTAATGCAAACAATTTTAAATGTTCTTCAAAAGCCGTTCAGATTTAAGCAGAACAGACACTTGTGAAATGTCCGGTGTATCAGGCTAACTTCCTTATGGCACTGAAGTTACCAGCAGCACTAAAAGGAGGATTTGCGAGGAAGTAGCCTAGTTAGTGATGGCGAAATGAGGCTTTCTGAAACACAGAGGCTTCGAGGCACATTGTGTAATAGATTCATTACTCAAGCCCTCATTAAATGCTGTATACACTACTGACACCTGCTGGCAAAGATAATTTAGAGCAGTCAATATAAATTACATGGAAACTGAGCCCTGTAACATTACTGATTGAACTGATTGAACTGATTTTGATTGACAACATGTCATTTTGTCAGTGAAGACATGTCTGAAGACATGTCTTAAGACATGTCGAATATTTATGTCTCAAGATGTCTTAAGATGTCACTATTGAAAGATGTCTTATGATGTCTTGGAATGTCTCAAGATGTTTCAAGATTTCACTTTTGCCTTGGTTTTTCCTCTTTTTATCACTTTTTCTTATTCTGAAAACCAATGCAATATTATTTTTGAGAATGAAAGTATACTGCACAGTATCGTTGCAGCTCTCCTCTCAGCTCCTGTTTCCAGGTGGGTGCATGGGAGCAGGAGTGAGAGAGAAGGGGGGTGTACTGTTGTGCCGAATAGACCAATTTGGAGTCGACGTCACAGTTGCATCACTGCAGTTGTGTGCACAGTGTGGTGGCAGGAAGTAGTGGAGGCAAACAAAACCTGAGGTAAACGGGTAGTGCTAGCTACGACGTGAAGAACGTGAAAGAAGGGAATAAAATAGTAGGCAACTGACCTGTACTCACTGTCGGGTCACTATCCATAGCCTAATATAAATCCAATCTGAGAACAACATTTTCTTATGCAAGTGGTGAGGAATTTGGTGACATGGCTTTTCTGGCTGTCTGTACCCCACCACTACGCCTAGGCTACCGACAGCTAGAAAAGCCATGTCATCAAATTGCCCCTTTACATAAGGAAATGTTGTTTTTGTTCATAGATTGGATTTATATTAAGATATGGATAGTCCCTATATTTTATTTGGTTCAATACAATTTTAAAACGCAACATTCCAGTGATGTATGTAGCCTACAAAAACCTTGTCTTCATCATTCATTTTCATATAGTGTATTGTAGGCCCACACTAAGGACCTAATTTGCGCAGGTAGAGTAGATGTGCGCTATACTGCAACTCTCCTTTTTAAAAGGTATCATTTTGCTCTAATTGAGCTAAAACTGTAACGGGATGAACGGAGGGCATCGCTAAGGGATTTACGATGGGTTCAGACCGAACTTGTGCTGAACAATAAACTACTTGTTAGTTAATAGTCTACTAGCCTACAAGAGTTATCAGCTAATCAGCCGTGCCCATTTCTATCCTTGTTTGTCTTCCATGTCCGGCGCACATTCCCTGCTCTTAAAATAATCTTGAATCCAATCTTGTAATCTCTGCACTGCTGTGCTAATATTATAGCCTGTTAATACTTTACTTTATTCTTTATTCAGTTTATTTTTTTACAGGGACAATGCACATTAATCAACAATTTTAGGAACATTTTAGAAAATGAGCCCTCATAGTAAATGTGCCCGTGTTAGCTGAGTAGCTAGTTTTCAACTGCTGTCCCTGGGAAAGATGTTAAGTGCCGGATAAAAACAGTAAGAAAGACATTTTAAAAAACAGATTAGGAAAAGATAAGACAGTAAAAAGACATTTCATGCACATTTAGAACATAGTAATTAACAGACAAGAAATGAAAATATAATACAAAATGCAGAGAGAATACAAGACAGATTACAACGACAAAAAGCAAGGACAGTACTAGACAGACAATGGCATACGAGCAGACAGACAGACAGACAGACGTAAAGGTACCACATGAACAGGCAGGCAAGCAGGCAGGCAAGGTCAGGAGGCTGTAGTGTGACCAGGGCTGTTATGATCACTTGCCTGATTATTTCTTAGCCATGTTTTGAGAGTGCGCTTGAATGATCTGTGTGTTTCAGTATTGCGGATGTGAATTGGTATGGAGTTCCAGGTCTCAGCAGCTCTCACTGAGAAGGCTGACTGGCTGAATGAGCTGTTCCTCAGTGGGACTATAAAATCACCCGCTACCACAGATCTGCTGTATCTGCTGCTCAGTGAAAACATCTGAGTGGTGGTGGGGCCAGACCACAGAGGATTTTAAAAACCAGACTGGCATCCGTTAGCTTTAGGATGTTGTCCCAGCTTAAAAGGGCATGCTTATCTAGGATATTGCAGTGGTGGTGACAGATAGGTTTTTTGTCCAGAACCTTCAGAGCCTGTTTGTAAACTGATTGTATGGGTGCTAGAGTTGTTTTGCAAGCCTGGGTCCAGCTGGAGAGAAAGAAAGTGAGATGGGACATGATTGCATGGAAGTACAATTTTGCAGCTTCGATGTTCAGACAGTTTCTAATGTACCTAGAAATTCGATAGATTGAATTTGACTGTTTGTGTAACCTTTTTAACCTGTTTTTTAAATGTAAGGTTGCAATCTAGGATGATTCCAAGGTATTTGCATTCTGTCACCACTTGGAGCCTCTCACCAGCAGCGAAGACATCTGGATCAGGTGTTTTGGATGCTCTTTTTGTGCGTGGCTGTAAGCCAGCGCACCAAAGATAGCAAATGTCTGGTTGTCACTCCCTCCCTCCTTCCCTCCCTCTCTCCCTTCCTCCGTCGGGTTGTTGACCCGCAGTTCTATGTTGCTACCACAAGAGGCAGTGTTTTTTTGTGCATGGCTGTAAGCCAGCGCACCTAGAATAGTGTTTGTCCGGTTATCACTCCCTCCCTCCCTCCGGACAATGTTGACCTGCATTTCTCTGTTGGCACCACAAGAGGCAGTAGTCCCAGCACACCAAAATAAAGGACAACAAAATCAACCTGCCGATCTCTACTGCACAAGTAGAGTAGCGGTGAAAGCATAGGACTCCCACCCAGGAGACGAGGGTTCAAGGCCCCAGTGGGGATGACTTTATGGGACTATACCCCAAACATCCACATGTTCATCCTTTCACTCCAACCTTTACCCCTTGCCTTATAGGTCAGATCCTGTCCCAACCCCAACCCTTATTCTAACCCCAACTCTTATTCTGACCCCAACCCACACTAGGCAGTCCCTCCAGAAAAACGCGGGCAAAAATCCTTGATTATGCAGGCAAAAATCCTTGATTATACAATGGAATATGCAGGGTTTTTATGTGATTTTATGCGTTGAAAAAGCGGGGATTTTCTGAAGTTGCGGGAAATTGCAAATATTGCAAGAATATGCGAAAAATGCAAGAACCTGTCCTGTATTTTCGTGCACACCCCACTCTAATGCATATAGCCTACACTACGTCTTCACATGCTTGGAATGATACGAGAAATAACAAAACCATGGCCGATGCGAGAGCGCCTAGACCAGGTAAGGTATAGACCGGCGTCATGATTGAAGGCAGCCTTAAAAGGCAGCCTTGGAACTTATAAACAACCCCCGATGTCTGGTCTCTGTGGTCGTTCAGGTCATTTGCTATTTCCAAGTTTATCAGACCAAACATTTTGCCCATGTCTATGATCTGATGTGTATTGATTTGATCTTAATATAATTGATGCAGCTGTGCTTTAGCCTACTCTTATTGGCTATTTATTTCCTTCGTTCATGATGAGAATAGCAGAGGACTTTGAACTTGATATATTAAACAGAAATTGGTGCAATCCACTAGAATGCAGGAAATTAGATGTCTGACACTCATAATGTCATGGGGGAGGACCCCCAGACCCCTGCTTGATTTGTGTTCCGTGAGCATGGGACTGCTGGCAAGGTGTCCCTTATCTTTCCCCATTGAAGGTGGCAACCCTACAAACGAGGTGAAAAACATTACAACCTGAAGCAGAAAAATGCGGAAAGTATGAAATCAAGCGAGCCCCGCATATTCCACGTTTCAGTTCAGTGATTATCGCGGTGAAAATGCGCTCTTTCTAAAATGATGTGACCCTTGCATAATCTGCGCCTTTTACCTGATAATGCAATGAATTATGCGATCGCATAATCGCGTTTTTCTGGAGGGACTGACTAGGGACTGGAAGAAGGACACCAAAACCAACCCGCCGATCTCCGCTGCACAAGTAGAGTAGTGGTGAGAGCACAGGACTCCCACCCGGGAGACGGGGGTTCAAGGCCCCGGCGGACCTTAATTTATCAGACATTATTTCCTGTCATTTCAATTCACAGCTAGTTCAGTGTTGGACTAGCTTCCGTTCGACCAGTCCTGAACAAAAACAAGCCAGGCTTGACCTGGCCTGGTTTCAAAGAACATACAGATGGTTTTCTTTGCATTCAGGTGGAGGCAGCAGTCAGTGAGCCATTGAACTACCTGTATCATGGTTGCATTGAGTTTGCTTGCTGCCTCTGCTTTGTTTTTAGCATGCACATAGATGACTGTGTCATCCGCATACATGTGGACTAGAGAACCAGAGCAGACAGAGGGCAGGCCATTTATGTACAGTACAGACTGAACAGGAGAGGGCCCAGGATCCATCCCTGTGGCACACCCACATTATGTTCCAGGGGGGTGATAGATCACCATTTATTCTGACACATTGTGTTCTACCCTCAAGATATGATCTCATCCAATTTAAAGCATGAGGTGAAAAATTAAACATGGACAGCTTAGTGATGAGCACATTGTGACTGGTGGTATCTACAGCCTTTTTCAGGTCTAAAAACACGGCTTCAATCACGCCCCCCTTGTCCATTTTCACTTTTACAGTCTCTAAAAAGAAGCAGTTTGTGGTTTCGGTGGAATGGTTGGCTCTGAACCCAAACTGCATAGGGTGAAGTGGATAGGGACTATTGTTGAGATGGGTGATTAGTTGCTCAGCTATACTCTTCTCAGCTATCTTTGAGACTATAGGGAGAATGCTAATGAGTCTGTAGTTGCTAACCTCATTTATATTCCCTGACTTAAAAAATGGTGTTAGCCTTTCTAACAGAGGCATTAACCACTTTGGTAATGGGCTCTGAGAGTGACTCCCTATGCTTCTTCAGGAAAGAGGAGTCCAGCCCAAACACATCCTTAGCTTTAGAGCTTTTGTTCTTGATCTTAATATTTAGTTCTTGATCTTAATATTTTTGCCACTTGAGATTCCGATACTTCATTTATGGCGAATACAGGATGTTTTTCATCTACTGGCACTGCATGTAAGCATTGGTAGAAGACAGGATGTGTTTCATCTCACTGCATGTGAGCATTGGTAGAAGACAGGATGTGTTTCATCTCACTGCATGTAAGCATTGGTAGAAGACAGGATGTGTTTCATCTCCTGGTCCCAAAGAGACTCGCGAGTGTTACTACTGTCACAAGAAAGGGCATCTGATACAAGACTGTAGGCAGCGGATACAGGGGACTAATCAGTCTTCTCCCTCCTCTAACCCCCGTAAACCTGTAGGGTTGATTAGGACCATGCCTGCTGCTGGAACTCAAGACACCACAGTGCGCTCTGAGTCACCTGATCCGAGCTATGCACCCTTCATATTCAATGGTTCAGTGTCATTGAACGACAGCTCTAAAGTGTTGCCCATTCGTATACTGCGCGACACAGGTGCTGCGCAGTTTGTAATTTTAGCGGATGTGTTGCCCTGGTCAGATGCGTCCTCATGTGGGTACAGTGTACTGTTACAAGGGATAGAAATGGGACATGTGCCAGTGCCTTTACACCACGTTTGCTTGCACTCCAAACTGGTCAATGGTCACTTTAAAGTTGCTCTACAATCCTCTCTCCCTGTGAAAGGAGTCACGTTAATCATGGGTAATGATATCGCCGGTGGGTTGGTGTTACCTGTGCTGGAAGTGTTTGCTCCTCCTGACAAGCCAGTTTGGGAAAGGAATTCCCTGCTGCGTTTCCAGCCTGTGTGGTCACCCGTGCCCAGGCCCGGAGGGTGGGCGAAGAGGTATGTGACTTAGAGGACACAGTGTTTGGTCACTTAATCAGTGCAGATGATGATGTGTCACCCCCCCGTCTTGTTAAAGAACGAGGCCCAGACAAGCATATACAATCAGAACCCAGTGATTTATTGCTTCCTGTTACCAGTGATACATTAAGAAATGCTCAGAAGCAGGATGCTAGTTTAGCTAACTGTTTTTTGTCTGTTGTGAGCTCAGAGCAAGCTGCTAAGCCGACTGTAGCTTACATGGTAGAGGATGGACTCCTCGTACGCAAATGGATGCCTAAGAAGGGAACCGACAGCAGTTGGAGTTCTGTGCGGCAAATTGTTGTCCCGAAGCCGTTTCGTGCACAAGTATTGGCTTTAGCGCATGACAGTCCCTGGTCCGGTCATTTAGGAGTCACAAAAACATATGACCGTATTTTGAGGCATTTCTTTTGGCCGGCCTTGAAACAAGATGTAGCTGCACATTGCAAAACCTGTCATACCTGTCAGGTCATAGGTAAGCCTAACCAGGTTCTCTCTCCAGCTCCTCTCTATCCAATTCCCGTGATGGGGGAGCTGTTCGAGCGGGTCATTGTCGATTGTGTGGGTCCCCTTCCTCGCACCAAATCAGGTAACCAGTTTCTGATAACCATCATGTGTGCTGCTACCCGCTACCCAGAGGCCATACCAGTCCGTAAAATAACCTCTAAGGTTGTTATAGCCGCCCTGACCAAATTCTTTGCCACATTTGGTCTCCCGAAAGTCATCCAAACAGACCAAGGATCTAACTTTCTGTCCAAGTTGTTCACTCAGGTCCTTAAGACCCTCAACATCACGCACAAAGTGTCCAGTGCGTACCACCCCCAGAGTCAGGGAGCCTTGGAGAGGTGGCATCAGACGCTCAAGGCTATGCTGCGCAAGTACTGTTTTGACACTAGCAAGGATTGGGATGAAGGGATCCCATTTGTGTTATTTGGCGTCCGTGAAACAGTGCAGGAATCCCTTAAATTCAGTCCCGCAGACTTAGTCTTTGGCCATACTGTGCGTGGGCCGTTGAAGGTGCTGAAGGATCAGATGATGTCCACAGATCCTGGTCCCCAAAGTGTTTTGGATTATGTCAGTCAAGTTAGGGGGCGACTACATGAGGCGTGTGCCTTAGCAAGAGAAGCGTTGTCTTCCTCTCAGATCAAGATGAAGTCTCATTTTGACAAAACTGCTATCCAGCGGTCTCTCCAACCAGGAGATAAAGTATTAGTGTTGTTGCCTGTTCCTGGTTCCGCACTGTCAGCTCGTTTTAGTGGTCCTTATGTCGTTGACAGACAACTCGGTGAGACTGACTATGTGATACAGACCCCTGACAGGAGACGTCAGTCCCGCGTGTGTCATATAAACATGCTCAAATTGTATCACGCCAGAGAAAGTGAAAGTGAGCTCCATGAGGTTGCCAGTGTTCCCGTTTTAAATGTCACAGCTCTCAGTGATGCTGTTGATGCGGATGGTTTTATCCTGCGCAACCTGCCACAGCAGTGTGCTAGGCTAAGCAACTCAGAAATGTTGGGCTCTCTCCGTGAGCATTTGACACATTTAACCCCACAGCAGCAGGATGACATGGTAAATGTGGTCGAGTCTTTTCCCTGTCTGTTCTCCGATGTTCCCTCGCGCACGTCTGTTTTGACGCATGATATTGAGGCCCGTGATGCGCTCCCGATTAAGCAACATGCATACAGGGTTAATCAGGCCTAACGAAAAGTCATGCAACAGGAGGTTGCTTATTTGTTGGAACATGGTTTAGCCGTTCCCAGTACAAGTCTGTGGAGTTCTCCCTGTCTTCTGATTCCCAAACCAGATGGTACAAGCAGGTTCTGCACAGATTATCGTAAGGTGAATGCCGTTACCACCCCGACTCTTTTCCCTTACCCCGCATAGATGACTGTGTAGATACTATTGGTAATGCCACCTTTGTCAGTAAACTTGATATGCTAAAGGGTTATTGGCAGGTCCCATTAACAGCTCGGGCTTCAGAGATATCAGCCTTTGTCACTCCAGATAACTTCCTCCAGTATACAGTGATGGCGTTTGGCATCTGTAACGCCCCAGCCACTTTCCAGCGCCTGGTTAACACAGTCTTGGTTGGTGTGCCTAACTGCACAGCCTATTTAGATGACCTGGTCATACACTCTGCCAACTGGGCAGATCATCTGAATTCCTTGCAGGTTGTGTTCCAACGGTTGGCCGACGCCCACTTAACTGTCAACTTGGCCAAGTGCGAGTTTGGTGAGGCCACAGTTACCTATCTTGGGAAGGAGGTAGGACATGGTCAGGTGCGCCCTGTATCGGCAAAAGTCTCTGCCATCGCTGACTTCCCAGCCCCTGCTACTCGCAGACAACTGCGCAGGTTTTTAGGGATGGCTGGCTACTATAGAGGATTCTGTCGTAACTTTACTACAGTAGCAGCTCCTCTCACTGGGTTGCTCAGTCCATCTGTGTTCTATCGGTGGTCTGCTGAGTGTCAAGCTGCATTCGAGTCAGTTAAAGCATTACTGTGTAGCTCTCCTGTTCTATCTGCCCCAGATTTCAACAAAGCATTTAAGCTGGAGGTGGATGCGAGTGCTGTAGGTGCGGGTGCTGTACTCATACAGGAAGACGCAGACGGAGTTGATCATCCCGTCTGCTATTTCTCACGTAAGTTCACCAAAGCCCAATCCAGATACTCAACCATCGAGCAGGAGACGTTGGCATTATTGTTAGCTTTACAGTACTTTGAGGTGTACCTTGGGTCAAGCCCGTATCAGATTGAAGTTTTCACAGACCATAACCCGTTGGTATTCTTAAACCGCGTGTATAACCATAACCAGCGCCTTATGCGGTGGGCGTTACTGGTTCAGGGTGTTCCATTGGTGGTGCGCCACAAAAAGGGGTCCGAGAATGTCGTGGCTGATGCCCTCTCTCGGCTCCACTGCTAAAATGAGTCAATGAGGTAATGTAGGCTCATTATTTTTGGTGCTTTGTTTTTGAAGCAGTTTTTTTGTTAGTATAGCACATATGACCGGGCATTTTGCCAGGGCCTTTGTTGTTTTTTTTGCTATGGCCAAACAAGGTTATACAGTACATTGAGTTCATTGAGATTTGTCTTGAAAGCATTGTCACAAACCCACAGGTTTGTTCTTTAAGGGTGGGGGTGTTACGTATTGTGTCTGTCCTGTGCTTTGTCACTGTTCATGTTTGTCTCCCTCATTTATCATTGAGGTACGCCTTCTTTTACACGGTCTTTTTCGCGATTTCAGGCGTACGCCATTTCCCCCCCCCCACATTGCGATTTATCAAGCCGAAAGGGCGGAAATTTAGTCGCCTTTCTCCGCGCTTTTGTACGACACCTCTCAAGTTGTCGTACCGATTTACACGGTGTTCTACGCCCTTTTTGAACACAGGGGGAACTGGCGACGCAGGTGGTGCGTCGGTGAATTACTATGTTTGACGGAGAGAATAAGAGCGACAGTTCATGAACGCACAATCATGTAGGCTAATAGCCCAATTCAGCACCAACATATATCGCAATGCAAGATTAGACGTGTCCTCTAACCGGCTCATTAATGGTCCGATATGGATTTGTTCCCCAAACTGAACCTATGCGCTGTCCCAAACCTTTCCGCGCTATATGTCACACACCTAATGCAGGCACTCCATCAAACGGCAATAATTGACCAATTAGATTGTAATTAATATGTGATCATGTGGACCTGTTTGCTCTTTGGTAAGCATATAAATGACAGTCCTCCTGTGCGTAATGCGAGCCTAAATGAATCCAGCGCTACTCGGCCTACTGGCCGAGATAGAACTCCAAAGAGGTGACGGCGATGGCGACTGCACCCACATAAGGGCACCATCAGTGAATGAATACGTCTATGTGAATCGCTAAAATGTGCACACTAGAAATACCCAAATCATATGTGACGCCGACATGCTCATCACAAGTGTAGTGGCACGGTGGCCTGGCTCCACGCATGACTCATTCATCCTGGCGCACAGCAGGGTAGGGGCTAGACTGGAGGCAGGCGCTGCGCGTGACGGCTGGCTTGTTGGTGTGTCCATAGCCAAGATACATATTCTTTGTCTTATTTACTTTAATCTTTATTAGCATTTTCCATCCATACAACGACAATATAATAAAACATTAAAACTTACAATAACAGCTTATGGGTACTTCCATCCATGCAGCTTTTTTTTCTTACTCAAATATGACAATTTTAATATTAGTGGTATCATCACACTTCCTTCTATAATCCATCCATTTTTCCCATCTCCCTTCAAACTTTCCTTCCTGCATCCTCAATGCATAAATAAATCTCATAAATCTCCTCCACAACACCCACCACTGCTCCTTGGTTGGGGGTTCCACCTTATATCAAGCCCTCATTATTGTCTTTTTACTAGCAACCAATAGTACTTTCACTAGGTATCTGTCCCCTCCTTGTACATCATTCTGTTATGTTTGCCAAGATGTATATTCAAAGCTGATAAGAATGAGAACCAGTCAAGACCCCACCACAAAATGAGGACCCAAGCCCTCAGCCCCCTCCCCGTCATGAGGTTTACCAGCGGGGCCAAAGGGCCCACACTGAGGTCATGCGCCAGCTATGAAGACATAAACAAGTAAGGTTCACATTTCTACCATTTTATTGTCTGTTGGTGGGTGACTGTGTGAGGTGTGTGAGTGCGTTTGTGAGTGAATGTGTGAGGTCCGTGAGTGTGGTAGTGAGTGACTGTGTGAGGTCCTTGAGTGTGGTAGTGAGTGACTGTGTGAGGTACGTGAGTGTGGTAGTGAGTGACTGTGTGAGGTCCGTGAGTGTGGTAGTGAGTGACAGTGTGAGGTCCGTGACAGCATGTGTGAGGGAATGAAGTGCAGTGAGGATGTCCTGTTGGCTCTGGTGGTGTAGTGTGGTGACCTCCACCAACTGCTGAACAACTGCCCCACAACTGCCCCAATCCCTTCTGCCATTTCCCTCTGGGCCTCTAGGGTCATGAGCCTCCAGCACAGCGTCTGATAGGAAGCCCAGCCCTCAGGGACCCTTGAGGCAGGGACGCTGGCAGCCGGAGGTGGAGGCGTGGGCGGTGGAGACGGAGGCGCTGGAGATGGCACTGGAGGTGGAGGCCGGTGCGCTGGAGGTGGAGGCACTGGAGGTCGTGGCACTGGATGTAGAGGCTGCAACCGGCGGGGGCACGACCGTCAGGTCAAGGACCACTGTAGACTCCCCCTCCTCTGAGTCCCACCCCACGTCAGAGTCTGGAGAAACAATTTCAGTCATTTTCTTTGAGTTTGTCTGTTAACTTGATTATGCATTAACACTAGAATAGCTGAGGGTGGGTCAAGGTGACCCATGCAACTACATTAAAAAATAATTCTCTGCAACCGTTCAAGTTACAGCGCCCTGCTTTCATGACTTTTCCTAGATATGTGCGTTTTACGTGTCAGTGTTTTTAAAACTTCGAAATCCCATCAGGAAAAGGTAGTTTGGTCATTTTTTTAGTGTATTCTGGCTAAAAGCCGGTCAGCCATCTTTTTTTACCTGACCTGAAGGCTGCAATGCTACTTTCTCCCAGCAGATGTCGCCTAGGTTCATCAATATGTTTTTTTTTTAACCTTAATCAAGGTTGAATGAATAATCCATCCTTACATATGGATATAAGAATGTGCACAGCAATAATATTTTTGTGGTAGACTATATGTGATTTCAACAATGAATGCAAAAGGTTACACTCACACAATGGCTCATTTAGATACAACTATGTTTAATCTCAAAACGTATGCTATCAGCTCAACACAGGTCAAATGTCTTCAAACGAATAGCACTCAATAGTCTATGATGCAAATGTTGAATTTTGAAATGCTGTGAATGTCTTGAAAACACAGCCTTATGTTTATGGATGTGAATGCTTATGTAGGCTATTGAATGAATGCAAAATTACTAGGGGTGCAGGCTATTCAACCCTCTAGACCGTTTGCATTGGTTCAGGGAATAATATGTTACAATGTTGCACTTGGCACTTGGATCGTTTTTGTTCAACTGGCAATCTGGACAAAACAAATATATAATATAACTGGGAGTATAATATAATTATAATTATATAGGAGCATTGGTGTGAGTAAAAAGAACTGTGCTTTATCCCTCTGGAGTCTGCGCCCGCGGTGGCGTCGTACGTTTTTATAGATTTTTCCGCCATATCAACACGCACAGAAATCATATACATAATTTTACACCGTTGTTTTGTGTATAAGACGTCTGTTTCGTGTCTTGAGATTTACAGCGTTTATGATTGGTTCCTGAAGGCCTACGCCGCCTTCTCTGAATCTCCATTGGTTGGCGCTTTCTCCATGGATTCAGCTGTCTATCAGTCTCAGACATAATAAACCAATGACCATCCACATTATTCACCACTTTCTATCAACAGAGCCCCCCATTGGATAAACCTGGGCCATGTGGTGGCAAACAACTAGGGAGGATGTTTTGAATCCGGCTGGGCTAACGTTACTGAATGAACTTAGGCTACCGGAGAAGATAAAATGAGCAAACAAACACAAAAACAGGAGATGTGCTGAGGTTTGAGAGGCTGTATTTGAGTCCAGCTCATCAGAAGAGGAGCTTGGGGGATTTGGAGACGTGACAACAATTTGGATCTCGTGGATGATGTAAGTTTGGCTAGCTTCGCTAACGTTAGCACATTCTTACCCGTAATGTTGACGTTACTGTAATGTTGCCGACTGCTTATGTTAGCTAGCACTGTTTATGTTAGCACTGTATGTTAGCTAGCTCTGTGTGTTTATGTTTTATGCTTAGCCACTGTTTATGCACACAAAATGATCAATCCTACTGTAAGTTACATCATGAACTTATCAAGAATAAATATCCGCTCATTATATTTGTGCGTAAAGGGAGTAACTTAGGGTGGTTTCACACATAAGCTGTGTTCGGAATCGCTCCCTCGTTCAGCCCAAAATGGCTGACGCCCTATGTAGTTCAATATAGTGAATAGGGAGCGATTCCGAACACAGTTTGTGCGCACCAAACGAGCTTTGGGCCCGAGAGCGCTCTGTATGGGCCTGTGTGAACACAACAATCGCAGACAAGTGTGCACTAAAACAGCCGCTCCGAGACCCTCCTGAAGAGGTGTTTTCGGAGCGGTCACAACCGATTTCTAGGGCGTTCCAGTTGTGTGAAACCGCCCGTTCTCGGACGGACGCAACATGTTTGACCTAAAAAAAGACCCGTAGTCAGATGCGCTGTGCATTGTGGGGCGCACTGTTTGTTTACTCTCCAGTGGAGTGCGAGCTAGCTATCGAGCTAGCGCAAAGGTGATGAGGGACTGAATAACTGAAAAATTATAACTGAAATAACCGAAATAAGAGGACAATATACATGAATAAGCACTAGTGCTATGAGCAACAGGCGTTGTAACATCTCCATGTTTACTTCATCTCCAACGTTAGCAGCATACCTAGGCTAGTGCTTAGGCTAGTGCTAAAATTACTCAGAACAGAATAGCTAACTGTCCCAAATGCTCTGGCAACGTCTGTGAAAGTCCCCATGTTCATTTGGTCAATGAGTAGGCTGTGCTAGGTAGGCAGTTGGCACTACTAGCTAGCTAAGCTATTATTGCTAAAATTAGCCATCTTATTAGATTCTGCAAAACTTCCGATGTCTATCACAGGCTGGACAGTCATATCAATGTCTCTTCTGTGTGCAGTATTTCTGTCTCTTTCACTTGGTTAATTGTCCTGTCTCTCCCTCCAGCCCAGGTGGCCTATGGGCTCTGGCACATCCAAACTGGAAGGTGCCAGAAACTGGGAAAAACTTGAGGTGATGATGCAGGCGAAGGGCGAGAGGAGACATGAGGACCAGTACAGAGAACAGGTATGGAGACCAGAGTAGAACCAGGATGTTACTGTTATACTAGCACAGAACAGTGAAGATTAGCACAGACCAGCATATTCATGGGTTTCAAATGTAGTCCTAGACCTGCCATATTGGGGACCAACACAGGTGTTTCAATTTATCTTATGCAGTAGAACTAATTCATTAATTTGAAACACCTGTGTTGGTCCGGCAGATCTAGGACTACATTTGAAACCCATGAATACCTGCAGACCAGGTACTCTATAGCCGGGCACTTGGTCTAGACTTTATCTTAATATTATTTTAAATATTATTTTAGACCACCTACTTTATCTTAATATTATTTTTGATCTTATTTTAGACCACCTACCTTGGGGCCCGAACATGGGACTCCACGCCACATCGTCCACAAACCACAGCATGCGACGCCAGTTCTTATGGTTGGTGTTTGTTTTTTTCTGACCTGTTCACATTTTTTTAATTATATATACTTATCAAAGACCAATTCTTTCAGCCATTTACAAAGTCAAATTTATTTTGAATTCTGTGTTTTAGATCGGCCATGACGTCTTGACTACACACAACCCCCCAGGTTATTCTGCTTTTGTTGTACAGCCATCAGACTACTGTACACCTGAGTTGTGTGCACAGTTGTTTACAGTTACAGTACCAGTCAAAAGATTGGACACCTTTGCATTCAACTGGATGAGAAGGTGTCCAAACTATTGATTGTTACTGTACATGCCATCTGTCTAGAGTATTTATATAGCCTACCATATGTCTAGTGTCCATCTCCATAATGTCATATGCTGTTCATAGTGTACTATATGTATGCTGATATATGTTATGTACTGTATGTTCGTTATGCTGCTTTTGAACATTTTCTTTACTGTACCTGTCTCCTCTTACGAGTATTGCATTAATCTGTGTTATATTGATGTGCTACTTTAAATAAAATTAAAAAAAAGTTCACACATCTGTTCTCATTTATTGAATGCATTATTAGCAATATTACATGCATTAGCATAGCAACGTATAGAGTGCATTAGCATGCAGTGTGTGGGGAGGGTGGTGCAGTGTGAGCAGCAAGCCACCAACGCACTGACGGAGGACGTAGGGCTGCCGAGTTGGTCGTCAGCGGGCCGCTGGCTGCCCACTGATGATCTGCTAGCTGGGCAGAGTCCCCCTGGCGCACAGTGTAATGGGCCTGCAACTTTTAGAGGATTGGAATGATCTGGCCACAGGTTGGGTTTCTTTCACTGGAGACACAGAGTGTGGATGTGTGCAGCACACGCATCGGCTCCACAAACTCCTCTGCCTTCCTGAAGTCCCCTGTGTTCATGCTGTTGACTCTGTCCTTCTCCACCTACTTCCTGAGCTGTGGGTCCAACTGACAGGAAAACACAAACAAATCACACACAAACAAAATTAGTCACCCAAAATCTATCAATTTACTAGCATTAATTTTCGTATAGCCTAACTGAGTGAATAACATATTGTATGTTGCTGTTATCTTTAATGACAAAATAATAAAAAGCATGATTCAAAAAACGATAAATTAGCATTACACTTTAATATCATTCATTTTTCAATCATGCATCTATAATCAAAAGAATGTACTGAGATGTGATCTCACTGAGCAATTGCTGCTTCTCCTTCAAGACCACTTTGGCCTTGTGGGACGTCTTCATCCACACCACTGTGGCACGGACCCTGGCTGCCCAGTTGGACTTGTAGATCTTCTGAGCGGCCATGTAGAGAAGGGTTTGTACTTGAGGTTGAGAGCCGCTAAAGCCTCCCTATAGAAAATTGCTGTGGGAATGAAGCAGAACTAACATTTCTTGGTAGGGCTGTAGGCTAACCAAAAGCCATACCTTGTAGCCCTCCCCAACCCCCACGGGTTTACATTGACATGCAAATAGGCCTAGCTGAGGAAAACCATGATGGTCTCATTTCATTACAGGCTAGCATTTGACAACAGCGCACGCTGAGGGAAACAGTTGTCTCATTTCACTAGTGCTAGCTAGCTAGTTGATGTGAAGCTAGATTCCCCCCCGCTTCAGTATGTACGCCAAAGAGTTTAGAATAACTCATGTCATACAATAACAATAGTCATGTGGTTGAGCTCTATCACATATTTCACATTGTCAAACTTGACAGAACATTTGAACATTTTAAACATAAAGCAACAACAAACAAATTATAGCTTGCTTACCTGACTCACTCTGGAAATATGCTGTGGTAGTGAGGATCGCTCCAGTCACCACGTAACGTTAGCTTAGTATTGTTGTGGTTGTCCTTCACTATTATCAACTGTAATGTTCGTGTCCTATCTCTGTTTTTTGGGCATGTAATTCTCGTTACTTTCAACAAATGTATTATTAGACATAATATCATACTAATATATAGCCTTCCTGAGCTGCCTGCCTGATGGTCTCAGGGCTAAAGAGACCGCGCATCGTTTTCCTCACCCTAACTAACCCCCCCAACCCCCACGAAATTCAAATTAGTTTGAGCATACATTGACATGCAAATATGCTGTCTGTCTGCGGGTAGCGAATGTCAAAGGAGGGGAGCAACCTTATATTACAGCCAACTCTGTGATAAGCTGATGTGTACTTTTTTACATTTTATGACACACAACTTGCACATGTTCTTCACTATTATCAACCATATCATAATAATATATAGCCTTCAATGACCTACAGAGCTGCCTCACACTCTGCAACCCCCACCCATACAACAGTATACTACAACTAAATCACATTGGTTGGATAGGCTAATAATAGCCTAATAAAAAACTGTTTGAGCTAGCTAACGTTACCTACCATTAGCTCAACCGGGACAGTTTCCAGTTAGCGATGAGAGGCAAAGTCCCAAGCCCAGTTGATAGCCTCCATCGTGGGATGAGGGTTGTGCAATTGTTCACAATCCAGTTTCATACACCCAACGTTAGGCTAGCTAAGCTAGCTAGCAAGCAAGCAGTTGCAAAGTTGCAAAAATGATGCGGGGGGCAATATCTCTCGCTAGCTATGCATGCCGTATTATATTATTTTAAGGCCCCAAAACACAAAAACGTTAATTTGAAGTTAAAAGCAAACAAAAGCTGGGGCCGTATATAAACTAGGCCGTCTCATTCATGACGGCGACAGGCACTAGCCTGGCAGACTGCATCGAATAGTTATCAAACAAGCTTGGGAACTAACGTTAGCTGGTATAATCCAATAATTCCCCCAAAAGAACCCCTCCACTGCACAAGCTTTTTACCAAACCTAGCTAATAAGCACAAGCTACTGAGTGCAACGTTAGCCCTGCTAACGGAGAGAACGGATTTGGAGGAGATTGTTGCAGCTGGTGCTAAATGAGGCAAAGGAACATGTCAAATAGAATACAAAAAACATGCGGAAAATGTATTCAATCACTTCTTCTTACGGCCAGTGTCGATGCAACTATTACTGCCCTCCACAGAATGTTGCTACATACGTCACGTCCGGATGTAAACAAGCCGGATGCCAGATTGGTGCTGCAGCCCCAACGAGTGCTCCAAATCCCCCCAATGCGATAAAAACCCTCCCAAATATTATATATTTATTTAGTATAATATATATCTATATATCATAATACATGTTAAGAAAAATGCCTTTCTGCTCAAATTCCCAAAATAATAACTAATGTGGTAAAACTGCAACACAAGCCTACCACAGCGGCTTGGCTAAATCCGACCGGGCCTGAGTAAACACAGAATTCATCCATAAATCCATCTATAAATTGCTCAATAGGTGAATAGTCCTACATCATACTGCGCCAATGTGTTCTTATTTTTCAAGTGTTATCAGTGATATGCTTTCTATTTGATAATAGGACTTGGGAAAACGTAGTCCCAGACACGACCATCTTATTTCTAGACAGGTGTATCTATTTTTAGCCCAAGCCGATACAGCCGCATTTTGTGTCACAAACACACACACGAGCGCCATCTAGCGGCCATTGTGTGTCAATAACAGCCTCCCATTCTAAAGACTGCGGGGGCATTTGACCCACCCCCCAGCTATGCTGGTAAGTTTCAAATGCTTGGCGCTGCTAGTGTTAAACATTTTATTGTGTAGCCATATTCAATTGATATGTTTTTCTGTTGGCAGCCAAATAAATGCTTAAGTGTGATTTACCGGGTGATTTAGATGAGAGTCTTAATAATGTGGTCTAACATTATGAAGTGGTCATCTGTGTTATCGTTCCCTGTTTTTGGTCCTGAATCAATCATAGCCTACCACAGAATGTGTGGAATGTTTGCTTTCCTCACAGCCACATGATACAGCATGTCCGTGTAGCCTACGCCACATACAGGATGCACGGAACGTACAGTAGGCTACCTAAACTGTAGGAGCGATCAGACAAATGTAGGCTCGTACAAATAGCTACCTTCCGAAGATGATTTTCTTTCCTCGCGTGGACCTCACCAACAAGCACATGCACCTCCGTCTCCGAAAAGTTTCTCTTCTTTCCGCGTTTTTCCATAAACGTCTTTGTCTGTCCTAATGCTCCACGCTATATTATGTCGGTTCCTTCCGGGGTATCCACGTTGTGCCCTGTCATAGTTTTGACCATATATGGTTGAATTTGGGCGTGGAGAGGGCGGAACACGGGGCGCGTGCGCGTACGCTCTCTTCTCCGCCAGTCTCGGATTTCGGAGCGTACGACATTTTTGATAGATCCGAAAAGCGTGTAAATATTCTCGTCGTACGCTACATTTCGCATTTTCCGCGTTTTCGTCGTACACCCTCTTTTACACCAGAATTTACACGCTCTTTGATAAATGAGGCCCCAGGTGTCTGTCCATGCTGTGTGCACTCTCCCTTGTCATTCGTCCTGTCAATCATTGTCTCCTGCCATCCTCCTGGCTGCCACTGCATCCACCTGGCTGCCATCAGCAATCAACTCCCCCCAATCATCTTCTGCCCAATCAGCAGGCGGCCTTCCCCCTATGTGTCTGTGTTCCCTGTTTGTGAGAGGGAGACAGAGGGGTATGTTGTATGTGATTTTGACGTTGATTGACCTTAGTTTTCTTATAGCCTACTGTTTGTTTACTTCTGTTTGACAACCTACCTACCTTAGTTCTAGTTGTGTTTGGGTTTACTGTGATCTTGTTATCCCCCCCTTGTGTTCTTCCGCTCCTGGGAGAAGGGCTTTAGGTAAGATACCCTGGGGTATACACTTTCACCACGTAGGTAACCCTCTGTTAAACACACTAGGTAAGAGTGAGCGGCTGCCACATCTTTTTGTAGCAGGTAGGTAAGGTTCCGGTTTAGGCTTAGATAGATGGCTAGTTAGGGCCTCTAGTTCTGTTTTCAGTTAGATATTGTTAGGGTCTATAGGGTAGAGGTGTAGGGAAGGTAGGGCTGTGCTTCTTAGTGGCACCGTTCACAGTCCTTCTCCCTAGGTCCCTTATCTCCTGCCCTCTGTTAATTCATTAATTTCCCCCTTTGTGGTTTTGTCGTCTTGTGGTGTTTCTGTTCATTGTCATTTGTTGTGGGCGGTAAATCATTTTTTTGTGACGAACGGTATCTTTGGTTTTCCCTGCCTGGTTCCGTACAGCAATCCATCCCCATAGTACTGTCTTGTTACGTCGGCCCGGTGCGTCTAGACACAGGCTGTTGCGTTCCCCTCTCCCCCCTAGTTATTACATTAATTCCTTCTCCCCCCTGGTTATTACACCTTTATTACACCTGAGTAGGGGACGTAACATCCACACACCCGTAGTAACTCGCACGCAGATACATGCCCGTGTTCATACCCACTTCACCCGGCTGCCATCCATGTTTTCTCTCCAGAACGCGCCTGTCCACGGTCACTTCAGGGAAGAGCCAAGGGGGCACCCAACTAACTGGGGCGGATCTAGTGAACTCCATCCCCTCCAGCCCATAGTCCCTCACTGTGGCTTCAATAGTCCACCCAAACCCAGTCCCCTGGAACCTATTGAGTTCCCAGCAATCCCACAACGTGAGTTTAGCAAGGTGGTCGTCCCCAAACCCTTGCACTAACCCAGTAGGCCAGTGCTAGTTTCTCCCGCCTGAGCTCCAGTGGCATTTCTCCACCTTCTACGAGCACCGCATTATTTGGGGTAGATCTAATAGCTCCCAAACAGATCCGCAGAGCCCTGTATTGCAACCGATCCACCTTAAGCAATGTAGACTTAGCTGCCGCTGCATACACCACACCCCCATAGTCCAGAGCTGACCTCATCAGTGCCCTATAAAAGTCCAGCATTGACTGTGTTCCTGCCCCCCAGTCACCCAGCCACAGCACGCAGTAGATTGACAACCTTTTTGCACTTGGTTTCGAAGTGGCGAATGTGTACTGCCCATGTAAACCTGCTGTCGAGCCACAGGCCCAGGTATTTAAACTCTGTAACCAACTCCAGAGGCCGACCATAGAGCATGAGCCCCCCAGCCTCGAGCTTGCGCTTATTAGTGAACACCATGTAGCAGGAGATGCTCGCTGACAGTTTGAACCCCCACTCATAAGACCACCTTTCCACCTTCTCAATTGCCTGCCTCAGCTTCCAGAACACGTACGGCACATTCCTTCCCCTCATCCAAATGGCCCCATCGTCTGCATAAAGAGCCGACTTGATGCATCCCTCAAGGTTCGCAAAAATATCATTAATCATCACATTAAACAACACCGGGCTGATCACACTCCCTTGAGGGATACCATTCACTATGCTGAACAGCTCTGAGACGTCCGCACCCACCTTGACTCTAAGTGTCCTACCCGTTAAAAAGTCCATAACCCAATTGTACAACCTCCCCACAATACCCAAACGACTCAACTTGATAAGTAGCCCATCCCTCCACATAGAGTCGTACGCCTTTTCAATGTCAAAATACACTATCACCATCCCCTCCTTCATTTTCATTGACTTTTCAACATCAGAGCAGACTCCAACCAGAGCATCCAGCGTGGAACGCCCTTTCCTAAATCCACTCTGACAGTGACTCAGTAGCCCTCTCCGTTCCAGCACATGACACAGCCTGCGAACTATCATCTTCTCCATCCATTTGCAAAAATGAGAAGTCAATGCGATGGGCCTGTAGCCATCAGGCACAGCAGGGTCCTTCCCAGGCTTATGAAACGGCAAAATCACTGCACTCTTCCACCCACATGGCAAGATGCCCTCACTCCAGATTCTATTAAAAAATCTCAGTACTAGCTGCAAAGATGCCACGGGTAGCTGTCGGAACATGGCATAGCATAACTGGTCCTGCGCAGGGGCTGAATACCCGGTACCCTGCAAAGCTAATTTGAGCTCTGTCATTGTAAAGTCCACATCTAGAGTTGACCCAAACTCACCTCTCCGATCCCACACATTCCCATGTCTACTAAGAGTGCAGATCTTCTGCTGCCTATGCACTTCATCCAGGTGCTCCCCACTATGCACTGCAGCAAAAGCACGACCCAACATATCCGCCTTCTCTTTATCAGACACTGCCAGCCTCTCCCCAACATTCAGTGCTGGAATACGGACTGATGCCCTCGACCCACTCATTCGCTTAAACATGGACCAGACTTCTCCCAGCTGCACATTCCTTCCAATAGAGGAACAAAATTCCGTCCATGTCCTCTTTTTTGTGCTTTTCACCACCCTACGAGCAACAGCCCTACTCCGTTTGTAGGCAACCAAATTCTCGGGCGACAGGTCCCTCCTCAAAACTCTAAGAGCCTTGTTCCGCACTCGAACCGCACTACTGCATTCTTCATTCCACCACGGCACCACCTTCTTCCTATGCTGGGTCAACCGTCTTGGTATACTCACAGTGGCAGCATTCAAAATATGACCAGCCATCTCAGCTGCGCAGTCCTCTATGCTACCTTCAAGAGCAACCAGATGAGCCGTGCCCTCACAAGACAACCTAAAGACCTCCCAGTCAGCCTTCCCGAAACACCACCCAGTTAGTGCACACCCGTCTTGCACATACACACTCGCACGAACAACCGTGAGAACTGGAAAGTGGTCACTCCCAATAGACGACTCGGTCTTAACGCGCCACTCACAGGCCGTCACCAGACTACTTGACACCAGCGTAAGATCCAGGCAGGACATTGTACCCCTATTCACATCAAGCCTCGTGCCCTGCCCATCATTAAGGCAGACCAGCGACCTTCCATCCAACACGTCTTCCACCACCTGACCATTACTGTCTGTATGAAGACTGCCCCATAAACTGTTGTGTGCATTAAAATCCCCAACCCACAATTCCTTCCTAGACACCGCCCCAGCTATGTCCTGGAACATGTCCACTGTAAGCGACTTACACGGATGTAGAAATTGACCACCCTAATATTGCCCCCCTCCCGCGGGCTGCACAAATCAACCACAACACATGCAACATCCACAGGAGAGGGCACCTCCCTATAGGCTAGCCCATCTTTCAGAAAAGTCGCACACCCCCCACCACTTTGATTGTGCGCCCGATCTTTCCTTACAGACCTGAACCCGGGGATCACAAAATCCAACTGAGGCTGCAGCCAAGTCTCCTGCAGACACACAACATCAGGAACTACATCTAACTCATATATATACTTCTTCAATTCTTGGCCATTGGCTACAAGGCTCCTAGCATTCCACTGCAGAATGTGAAGCACCATCAGTAAGGTGTCAACCCTCCCCATTATCCACTGGTTTATTCAACAAAGCATGGATCTGTTCCGCTTTAACCTCCGTCACCGCAAGGAATCTTTCGGCTGCCTCCACAATGGCTTTGATCTTATCGCTCTTCCCTTTATGCTGTGCTGCAACATTCATGACATGACAGATGAAGGCCACAAAATCCACCTTGCCCACTACCAGTGTGTCATCGCCAACACTACATTTGTGGGAACACACACTAGGCGGTGGAGCTGGAGCTTGGGGCTGGGGCCGCCTGACCGGCACAGGACCAACACTCTGCACTGCAGCACTCTCAGTCACACCACTAGGAGGCCTGCTGCTCGGCCCCGCCGCCCTAACCGTCTTCAGTGCCTCCGCGTATGAAACCCCTGTCACCACCTTAACCCGTTGGACCTCCCTGGCTTCAATCTGCGCTATACATCCACCATATGCAGCACTGTGCTCACCCCTGCAATTACAACAACGCATCTTGGCATCTACCTCACACTTCCCATACTCATGTTGGCCCCCGCAACGGGCGCATCTAACCTGACCCTTACACTGCTGTGCTGTGTGCCCCATTCTCTGGCACTTGAAACATCTGAGCGGCTTGGGGATGAACGCCCTCACACTATACCTCACGTAACCCATTTGCACTGATGGAGGAAGGGCTTTCTCAAACTGAAGAACCACCGACAAGGTGGCCGTCAGCGCGCCATCCCTCTTGCTCATAAGTCTAGTGGCCTCAACCACCTTGCCTCCACGCAGCTCCTTCTTGATCTCCTCCATAGACACACTCACAGGCACACCCGAAATCTCACCCTTCAACCGTGCCATTGCACCCGGAACATGAGCCTTCACCCTTTCCCCGCCAAGCGACGACAACCCCAGGATCTTGCTACTCTGTATCTCGCTGTTAGCACAAATCAACACTCGCCTATTGCCGAGAAACCGAGCAAACTTCACCTTCCCTATCTCTTTCTCGATCGCCGTAGTCAGTTTAAGGGGATGACAGTGCCCGCCATCCTGATCAAACTCCACAATTACCTTCCACTCCACGACACGACCGGGGCTCATCCGAGAGCTACCCCCACCGAGTCTCGACTGCTTCACACAGCCGCCCTCGGACTCACTACCTCCCGATCCCTGCCCCCGATCTCTCCTCTTCAAGCTCCTCCTCGGCCTCGCCACACTCCACTCCATTTGTGTCCTGTACCCACCACTACCACCACCACCATCCGAACTAGTAGACATGTTGATAGTCAGAGTACAGTTAATGCAGTCTCACCAGAACCAAACACGTAGAATCTACCGCCCGATCGCCACTTCCGCGTCCCTAGATCCATTAGGTCTATTCAGGCCCCATAAATGCTTTATTCACTACTGACACCTGCTGGCGAAGATAATTTAGAGCAGCCATTATGGATTACATGGAAACTGAGCCCTGTAACATTACTGAATGAACTGATTGAACTGATTTTGATTGACAACATGACCACTGATTGTCAATCTGGCCACACCTGTAGTAATTGATCTGTGCTGCATATAAACCAAGGGAAGTGAAGAAGGTATTGTCTGATGTGTCTTGATTTATCACCCTGACTCTGCAATACAGTTGAGTTGAACTGAGGAGCAATAGAGTCCTAGCTGTAGGATAGTTGAACAAACTGACTCATCTTCATCTGCCTGGACCCACGACGAAGATGTGTTAAAACAACTCTTCTATTGCTGGGTCAGTGGCTATAATTGAGCAAAGGAATAGCCAGCCAGTAGCCCGCACTAAACACTGAGGACAGATTAGAGATGGATGGATGGATGACTTTAATTATCCCTCTAGGGGGAAATTTGGTGATTCAGCAGTGGAAAAATGTTAGAGCAACGTTGTAAATGCAGAGCCAGAATATGCATAGTAGTGGAATATAGTGTTGTTCCCAGTGAGCTCTGGTGCACTCTGACAACCAGGACCACGTACCTGCTCCTTCTACTCACTGAGCTGCCCAGTCTCTCTGACAACCAGGACCACGTTCCTGCTCCTTCTACTCACTGAGCTGCCCAGTCTCTCTGACAACCAGGACCACGTTCCTGCTCCTTCTACTCACTGAGCTGCCCAGTCTCTCTGACAACCAGGACCACGTTCCTGCTCCTTCTACTCACTGAGCTGCCCAGTCTCTCTGACAACCAGGACCACGTTCCTGCTCCTTCTACTCACTGAGCTGCCCAGTCTCTCTGACAACCAGGACCACGTTCCTGCTCCTTCTACTCACTGAGCTGCCCAGTCTCTCTGACAACCAGGACCACGTTCCTGCTCCTTCTACTCACTGAGCTGCCCAGTCTCTCTAGGAGGAGCTGGACAGGTTTCTGAGGGAGGCAGCTTCTCTCATGACAGTGGAGAGTGTGTGTTGTGTGTGTGTGTGTGTGTGTGTGTGTTGTGTGTTTCGCCACCTACATTGTGTGATGTGCGTGTGTCTCACCGCATGACAAATAAAGATGTTTGTTTTTTGTTGTTGACATCATGTTGTCACTGAGCTGTTCTGGGACTGTTGTGCCATAAGAGCGTCATGCTGTATGTGAAAAAGATGCACATTCATCTCTGCTTTAAAAACCATCAACCTACCAATGGATCTATTAATAATTTGACTGCTTTTCAGGGGCACCGCCTCTAAAATGAGTCTCTCTGTGGAGAGAGGAGGAGAACATTGCCTCTGAAATGAGTCTCTCTGGAGAGAGAGAGGAGGAGAAGACTGCCTCTAAAATGAGTCTCTCTGGGGAACATCACACGGACACCAAAGCTAAGAGGTAAGATGAGAATCCAGAACTGTTCATGACTGGTCTCCACCTCAGAGCTCAGCAGTGATATGATGACATCATCTTTAGTCAGAATACATGAGAGATTGAAGGTCTCTCTCTGTTGTGTTGAAGCTCAATCCAGCAGGAGAGACCACCCTCACCTGTACCCAGCTGTATGTCCATGAAGAGTGACTGGTCTATGGATCGACCAATCAACTTCAGAGAAGGAGATCTTACCACTGAGTCACGGTAGGAACTTCAGATTGTTGTCATTAAACTGTTTTATACTAAAACATAAACTGCACCAACATCTATGATTACCTCTGTAGTCAGTCATTATTAACCTCTACCTTCAGCTCAACTTATAGACCCTACTGTGCGTTTCCTGCCTCATATTGACCAGATTCTTATCAACCTTGTCAAAGTAGTCATCAATTAATATTCACCCTCTTCAAATTACCTCAGTGAGTGAGATGTTGGTATGTGGGGTTTGGTGTCTAATCTCATGACTTGCTCACCACTCTAACTTATGAAAAGCAATACCGTTGCACACCAGCACTAGAGGGCAGGCATGAGGAAAACATGGCCTGCTTCAGACAGCTCTATCTCAAGAAGAATAAATGTCACAGCTGAGATATTTACACTGTAGGAATCCTGGGAACCGTAGGAGAAACTGTAGTGACAAGTTAGAAAACGGGTATGAATTTAAAAGCACCAACTGCCACCAGGGTGGAGTACTGTGGATGACACTCACACAAACTTGTTAGTTAGCTTTGACAACCGTAGGACAATACCAGTGGCATCTGCATAATGTAGATCTCAACCCAGATCCTGCAGAGCTTATTATTAATAGATATAGTTCTCACCGATTAATGCAGATGCTAATTAATTGTCCATTAAATTATGTACTATTCTTTTCATTGATGGGAAAAGGTATGTAATAATGACCAGTGCTGTTATTGCATATCCTGTAATGAAGGAGAGATGCTAGTTTCCTCTTTATTGAGACAGTAGGGGTGAGAGGGGTGAGGAGAAGGGGAGAGACAGGGGAGAAGGCTGTAGCGGGATCAAACCCACCCTACCAGGAGGGGAAATGTGCTTCTGAGACCGGGGGGTGTTAAAAATCCTAAAAGAGCCGACCAACTCTCTGTCCCTCCTGGCTGCCCAGCCACTGTCCCACCCACCCAGGTGTAGAGGGCGGAGCTTCACCTGTAAAGAGGTCAAAGGTTACCCAGCATCTCCTATGTGTTCTTACCGACACCCACCTTGATAGCCATCCTTTCCCACTCAGACATTCCTCCAATCTTTTTCATGGTTCATATTGAACCACTGATGTTATTTAATAAAGGTGACATATTAGAGTTATTCTTTAAAAGGAATTAAGCATTAAGATGTAAATCATAACATGTTCATCATAAAAATGAAGTGTGACAGATCTATGGAGCAACCAATCCTTTTCAGAGTAGGAGACTGTAACTATCTATCTATCTATCTATCTATCTATCTATCTATCTCTCTCTCTCTCTCTCTCTCTCTATCTATCTATCTACCCGTCTCTCTCTCTCTCTGTATGTCTCTAAATCTCTGTCTCTGTGTGACTCCTTGTGTCTCTCTCTCTCTCAGAGCTGTTCAGTTGACTATACACGAAAACCTGACTTCTGAATCCTAGCCCCATCTCTAGCAGTACACCCACACACACACACACACACACACACGTACACACACGTACACACACACATACACACACACACCACTAGATGGCGCTTGATAGGTACAGTCATAAACCATTTTCACATGAGTCCAAACCCCCACCAACACCCACTAACGTGTGTTCAGTCTTCAGTGGTGAAGGGAACACTCATCATTCAGTCTCATGTCTGCTGACTCTGCAGTAGACACGGGTATTTCTCAGCTCCAGCTCTGATCAGCAGTGATGTAAACACCAACCCCGGGTAGACACGCTGATTTACACCCCTTGTCCTGAGCGGTGATGACCTGCGTTGTTGTTGCATGGGTCCTTGTCCAGATGAGCAGCTTTTGCCTCCTGCTACTTTTAGATTGCAAGTGCACGTTTTGTTCATTTAAAGGAGTAGTAAAGGGAAAAGGCATGTTTAGCCCTGTTTTAAGGTTACTTATGATCATATACAATGGTTCAGATCAAAACGTTGACAAAACTAGCACTTTTGAGAAAGTCTGATAATTGCTCTACCACCTTTTTGGTCATACAATGGATGTGGGTGGGCACCTTGAAAAATCATTCAAAAAACATGTTAAACTCTCAATTTCAAAGACAAGAAACTCACCGAGGTGTTAGTTGGCGTTCTGACATATAATTTGCCATAAAGTAAGATTCTAGTTCATCTGGAAAGGCTTTTTTAAATATCTAGCACAGAACTATTTAGTCGCAGCACATACGTGTGTAAACTTCCGCAAACTGGGTAGCCTAGCAACATAAACAATAACAATAGCTACCGTAAGTAGTTCCGCTTGCTGAATCCCCTCTGCGGATTGATCTACACATCTACAACGGTCGCTTCAATACAAGTCAATGGATTTCATGAAATGATCAATAAAACCCTACAGGATTCATACTTTGCGGCAAATTTGATGTCAGAACACCAACGGACACCAATTACCCCCTCGGTGAGCTTCTTGTCTTTGAAATCGAGGGTTTAACATGTTTTTGAAAGATTTTTCAAGGTGCCCACCCACATCCATTGTATGACCTAAACGGTGGTAGAGCAATTATCAGACTTTCTCAAAAGTGCTAGTTTTGTCAACGTTTTGATCTGAACCATTGTATATGATCATAAGTAACCTTAAAACAGGGCTAAACATGCATTTTCCCTTTACTACTCCTTTAATCATGTGTGGGCTGATGTCATCATGTGTAGGCTTGTATTGGGTGAAGTTACTTTCATATGGGCGTCTTTTTCATGGTTCATATTGATTTACATTTCCACTCCAACAAACACAGCAGTTCCAGCTGATAATACTCTGGTGATGTCTCTGTGTCTTTGACAGGATCAAACAGCAGAGACCAGCCTCACCTGGACCCAGCTGTGTGTCCATGAAGAGTGACTGGTCTATGAATCGTCCTATCAACTTCAGTGATGGAAAGACCCTCGATGAGAAAAGGTGAATATGAACCACTGATGTTATTTAACAAAGGTGACATGTTATTCTATAAAAGGATTTAAACATTAAGATTTGCATCATATCATGTTTATCATGAAAATCAAGTATGACAGATCTGTGGAGCCATCCTTTTCAGAGAAGGAGTTTATCAAATAAGTAAGAGATGACGTCTGGAAAAGAAGAGTCTGACAGTGTGTTCAGAATCCCCAGGTGAAGCTGAGGGGTTTTCTAACACACTGAAGGGCTCTTGTTTTAACATAATGACCGTCTGGCCATACGTTACTACTTACCACTGAACCCCAAACTGCTCCCAGTGAGCAGGCTAGCGCCTTGCATGGCAGATACCACCATTGGTGTGTGAATGAGAGGCCATTGTATAACACTTTGGATAAAAGCGTTATATAAGTGCAGTCCATTTACCATTTACCATGTACACAATATTCTACTGATCCTGTAACATGAGTCCTAAAGGGATAGAATATGTATAATATAGGTCTGGTCCTGTAATATGAGTCCTAAAGGGATAGAGGATGTATAATATAGTGCTGGTCCTGTAATATGAGTCCTAAAGGGATAGAGGATGTATAATATAGTGCTGGTCCTGTAATATGAGTCCTAAAGGGATAGAGGATGTATAATATAGTGCTGGTCCTGTAATATGAGTCCTAAAGGGATAGAGGATGTATAATGTAGTGCTGGTCCTGTAATATGAGTCCTAAAGGGATAGAGGATGTATAATATAGTGCTGGTCCTGTAATATGAGTCCTAAAGGGATAGAGGATGTATAATATAGTGCTGGTCCTGTAATATGAGTCCTAAAGGGATAGAGGATGTATAATATAGTGCTGGTCCTGTAATATGAGTCCTAAAGGGATAGAGGATGTATAATATAGTGCTGGTCCTGTAATATGAGTCCTAAAGGGATAGAGGATGTATAATATAGTGCTGGTCCTGTAACATGAGTCCTAAAGGGATAGAGGATGTATAATATAGGTCTGGTCCTGTAATATGAGTCCTAAAGGGATAGAGGATGTATAATATAGTGCTGGTCCTGTAATATGAGTGGGCAGAGAGACTGTGCTGGCTGGGCCGTCAGGGTCCGTCTGCAGGAGAGGGAGCTGAGCGCACGGTGAACAGGGGGACTCTGGGGAGGTGGAGAGGCTGGAGTCATAACAGGTGTTGGGCTGGTGGAGGAGGACCCAAGAGCAGACATGATAGGCGTAGGGGGACAAGCCCACATTGGGGCACGTTTATTGGTCAGGCAGAAACGTGGTAGTCAGACAGGCGTGGGGTTCAGGCAGGAACGTGGTTCTCCAGGCAAGGTTTAGGCAGGAACGTGGCAGTCAGACAGACGTGGGGTTCAGGCAGGAACGTGGTTCTCCAGGCAAGATTCAGGCAGGAACGTGGTTCTCCAGACAAGGTTCAGGCAGGAACGTGGTTCTCCAGGCAAGGTTCAGGCAGGAACGTGGTTCTCCAGGCAAGGTTCAGGCAGGAACGTGGTTCTCCAGACAAGGTTCAGGCAGGAACGTGGTTCTCCAGGCAAGGTTCAGGCAGGAACGTGGTTCTCCAGACAAGGTTCAGGCAGGAACGTGGTTCTCCAGGCAAGGTTCAGGCAGTGGCAGGGAGGTCAGACTAGGACAAAGGAAAACAAAAAGGGTGAGGTAGGGTTTGGATGAATGCAGGTTAGGTTAAAGCTAGAGACGTGATACCCACTAGGTTGGTCAGCGATCTGGCACCGACTGCTGAGTAGCCCGGCTTCTTAACCTGGCTGAGATGGGCTGATTGGTGACGTCAGGCAGGTGTGGAGTGGGACCACGCCCGGCTTGTGGCTGAGGCTTATTGGTGATGTCAGGCAGGTGTGGAGTGGGACCACGCCCGGCTTGTGGCTGAGGCTTATTGGTGATGTCAGGCAGGTGTGGAGTGGGACCACGCCCGGCTTGTGGCTGAGACTGGTGAGAGCGCAGTTCCCGCTGCGCCCTCTGGGACGTACCAGGAGAATCTGAGTCAGGGTCAGAGGGCGTGGTAGCGGGACGAAGGCGGGGCTGGCGAGGCGGGGGCGTGACAACAGGTCGTTTTGAGTGATATTGTAATGCTTTCTGGTTATAATAGAATATCACTACTGGAGCTGTTTAATCCAAAAAGGCGCAATGCTTCCTGCAGTTGGGTTGGATGGAGGTGCTGGTTCTGGGAGGAGCAACATTCTGTTTGGTGATATTGTAGGAATGGAGCAGAAGACCACTGCAGTGAAGATTAGGCCTACACAACTTTCCCATGACAGTGCTTTGCAGAAATTATAATTCTTTGGTGAATTATAAAAGGAAAATAGAAACTTAAATCAATCAATCAATCTTTATTTATATAGCACAAGTCATACACAAAGTGCAACTCCAAGTGCTGAACCTAAAAAAGCAGGAAAAGAAAACGGACACAATACATATATATATATATATATATATATATATATAAATGAAATAAAAAGGCAATACACCAAGAGACTACAAGTGCAGGTTGAGAGAACACACTAGGTAAAAGCCAGGGTAAAAAGGTGTGTTTTAAGTTAACTTTTAAAAGTATCTACACTCTCTGCCCCCATCAGGTCCTCCAGCAGGTCGTTCCATAGGCGCGGCCCGTAGTGGCTAAAGGCCTCGCCATGGGTCTGAGACTGCTCCTTAGGAACAACCAAGAGACTGGTCTGAGACCTTAGGAACAACCAAGAGACTGTCATGGGTCTGAGACCTTAGGAACAACCAAGAGACTGTCATGGGTCTGAGACCGCTCCTTAGGAAGAACCAAGAGACTGTCATGGGTCTGAGACCTTAGGAACAACCAAGAGACTGGTCTGAGACCTGAGGAACAACCAAGAGACTGTCATGGGTCTGAGACCTTAGGAACAACCAAGAGACTGTCATGGGTCTGAGACCTTAGGAACAACCAAGAGACTGTCATGGGTCTGAGACCGCTCCTTAGGAACAACCAAGAGACTGTCATGGGTCTGAGACCTTAGGAACAACCAAGAGACTGGTCTGAGACCTTAGGAACAACCAAGAGACTGCCATGGGTCTGAGACCTTAGGAACAACCAAGAGACTGTCATGGGTCTGAGACCTTAGGAACAACCAAGAGACTGTCATGGGTCTGAGACCTTAGGAACAACCAAGAGACTGTCATGGGTCTGAGACCGCTCCTTAGGAACAACCAAGAGACTGTCATGGGTCTGAGACCTTAGGAACAACCAAGAGACTGGTCTGAGACCTTAGGAACAACCAAGAGACTGTCATGGGTCTGAGACCTTAGGAACAACCAAGAGACTGTCATGGGTCTGAGACCTTAGGAACAACCAAGAGACTGTCATGGGTCTGAGACCTTAGGAACAACCAAGAGACTGCCATGGGTCTGAGACCTTAGGAACAACCAAGAGACTGTCATGGGTCTGAGACCTTAGGAACAACCAAGAGACTGCCATGGGTCTGAGACCTTAGGAACAACCAAGAGACTGTCATGGGTCTGAGACCGCACCTTAGGAACAACCAAGAGACTGCCATGGGTCTGAGACCGCACCTTAGGAACAACCAAGAGAGGGCTGTCAGAGGACCTGAGGGATCTCACGGGCACATCAGTTAAAACCATGTCAGACATGTATTCAGGGGCAAGACCATTCAGTGTTTTGTAAATCAATAAAATAATCTTAAAATCAATTCTGAAACTAACAGGTAACCAGTGCAGTGATTTATAAACCGGTGTAATGTGTGCTGTCCTTCTGGCCCCGGTCACACGAGCTGCTGGATTCTGTACCAGTTGTAATTGGTTTAAGGCTTTGTTTGGCAGACCAGAAAGGAGAGCATTACAGTAGTCCAGTCTGCTGGTGATAAAAGCATGTACCAGTCTCTCTGTGTTTACCAGGGAGAGGAAAGGAGAGCATTACAGTAGTCCAGTCTGCTGGTGATAAAAGCATGTACCAGTCTCTCTGTGTTTACCAGGGAGAGGAAAGGAGAGCATTACAGTAGTCCAGTCTGCTGGTGATAAAAGCATGTACCAGTCTCTCTGTGTTTACCAGGGAGAGGAAAGGAGAGCATTACAGTAGTCCAGTCTGCTGGTGATAAAATCATGTACCAGTCTCTCTGTGTTTACCAGGGAGAGGAAAGGAGAGCATTACAGTAGTCCAGTCTGCTGGTGATAAAAGCATGTACCAGTCTCTCTGTGTTTACCAGGGAGAGGAAAGGAGAGCATTACAGTAGTCCAGTCTGCTGGTGATAAAAGCATGTACCAGTCTCTCTGTGTTTACCAGGGAGAGGAAGGGACGCACTCTGGTAATGTTCTTAAGATGATAAAAGGCCCATTTGGTCACATTTCGGATGTGGGACAAAGCATAAATTAGAGTCTAAAATGACACCCAGGTTCTTAGCTTGGTGCTTAGGGCTGAGTGCCAGTGACTTTAGTGGTCAGTTTCTCTGTCTCTGCCTCTACTCCAATGACAAGTACCTCAGTTTTGTCCTGATTAAGTAACTTTGACTGATTGACTGACTTAATATCTTAACCCACCAGTGAAATGTAATTGACTTCAATCAATCAATCAATCAAAGCTTTATTTGTATGGCGCATTTCATACCCAGAGGCAACACAATGTGCTTTACAGAGAACAAGGGAGGTGGGCATACGACCCACCCCTACATATTCCAGAGGGAAGCAAAAAAACAGTAATCACCCGGAGGCCAGATAAGTGAGCTGTAAAAATTCTTCCCTGACCCCTCTCAACAAAGCGATCGAGCAAGCTCCTGGAGTATGTTTGTCTACCGGCTAAGAACATTTATAAAGCAATAAATAACATTAAATTACATTTTCAGAGTAAGAAAGGCTAAAAACATCATAGGAGAGACATGTATGTCTGTGTGTGCGTGAATGTGCCTGGGTCCAGGTAGAGGCAGGGGTTGGGGTAGGGATGGGGTAGGAAAAGGATACGGACCCGGGTTAGGGTGAGGGGAAGGGGATCTGAGCCCAGGACTGGTGTATGTCTGTGTGTGTGTGAATGTGCCTGGGTCCAGGTAGAGGCAGGGGTCAGGGGTAGGGTGGGGGACTTCTGTTGACTTTCGTTGTCTTTTATCATTATTGACCTTATTAAGCTCTGCATTGTGTTTTGATTACAATCAAAGACGGTCCCCAATCTCAGAAAATACCACACAGTCCAGTGTCCCTTTTCAGGTGTATTCCAAATGAATCTGTCCAACACGGGATTTGAGCGACAATCAAAAGCTGTTTATTACAGAAAGTTTAACATACAAAAGACGATGGCACCTAGTCTAATGTACAGCTGACCTGTCTGTATGCTGTCTGGACTCAAATCAAAGCATCTGAGCTCGAGCACGGTTCTTATGGTTCGGGGGCGTTCCACCCCCCTTCTTCCCCGATCAGACTGGTCTGGTCTGGTCTGGTCTGGTCTGGTCTGGTCTGGTCTGGTCTGGTCTGGTCTGGTCTGGTCTGGTCTGGTCTCATGTGGCTTCTGGCCCTGCAAGGTCAAGATAAGCTACACCGCCTCGGCGCTAACCACAACAATTGCTGTTTGGCACAGAATGTACCAGCCCTAAAAATGACATCTCATAAGTCTATGGAAGAGAGACACCGTTTCTTACAGAAAACTCCAGCCGACAGCCATACTCAGAAGTCAATCATCATAGTTTAGAAATAGCTAACAGGATCAGATTAAACCAACATTTCTCTGAAAATACAGCTATTTTCCTCACTTCATTCACAAGTCATACAAACATCACAAACATCAAGTCATATAATAACACAATAGCCCCTATATGCACAATGCTACAATACAAGGCCTCTGGACAAGTTATTCAGTACACAGGTGTTTGATCAAAGGAAGATGATGCTATTGTGAGAAGTAGGCTATGTTTTCAAGAATAAATACATTACATACTGTAAAACTTTATTGGTACTGCAGGTTTACATCTGTATTGACCCAGATACAACATGACATAAAATGAAGACATACTTATCAAAAGGGGAGGTTCTAAAATATTAATAATATCATTAGGTGACATTGGCTGCAACCTGGACCTACACACCTCCAGAGTCCTGAAGCGTGGGCAAGAAAGATTGTGTCCGACCCCTCCCAGTACTGGAAATGTAGTGATCGAGCTACAAGACAAAGGGGGAAATTATGAAAGTGATTTATAATAATAAAACGGCACCAATGACATCATTAGCGGTAGACCTACAGCATATTGAATGTAGTTTGAGTGAGAGAGAATAAGCAGGAGAAACCCTCTGACTTCTAACCAACGTAACGCTGCTTAAATACAACACAGCAGCACTCACAACACTTCTGGTAGCTTAGGCTCTCACTCCAGAAACCTTGCAGTGCTGTTAAATGCCAAGGAAGGGTCCATTATTATGGTTGAATTGAGTGCGCTGTGCAGGTTACTGCCACAGGACATTACCAAAAGCAGGTGCAATAACAATATGTTAAATAATAATGTTATATAATAACAGTAACGTTATCAGAGATATTCACGTGGGCTGGACCAGAGCTCTTGTAACGCTAGATAATAGCCAGATGGCTAAAAGCAGCTAACGGTAGCTAAGACTGTGAAGTGAGCTAGCAAAACGTATCTGTCTGTCTGCCTGTCTGTGTAGGAGCCACAATTGACTTATGTTTCATTTGGAGTTTAACCTGAACAAAAGAAACATATTAAAATATTTAATTATGATTTATGAATATCACTTACCTTGAAACCTGTAAAAGAAGTTGAATATACTTACCTGGAGCAAGGGCTCCCCTTTTGGTTGGTAATGGAAGTATGGAAGTAGAATGATTGAAATACTGATCACCTGTTGATAGAGCTATTATCCAATCAGTGAGGAGCAGAGCATGGCAGAGCAGAGTCCTAGCAAGCCTGGGTAAGGTAGTCTTTTGACCACTCACCTAGACAATGATTGCTGAAGGATTGATTAAGCTACTATTGTTTGTTGCTTTATTTTTTGCCTACTAAGTTGATGCGGGAATGTTTTTTTAAATGTAAAGGAAAATGAATCAAATTTTTTGTTGAAATTTTACCCTGGATTATGGACATTGGTACTTCTGCAATAATGCCTAGAGTGTGCGTCAATAACACCTTGCCTTGCTGGGACAGTGGGACAAGTAAGGAAAGAAGCCACTATAGTCTGTCTTGTCTAGTTACTGATCTATCTATCTATCTATCTATCTATCTATCTATCTATCTATCTATCTATCTATCTATCTATCTATCTATCTATCTATCTATCTATCTATCTATGTATCCATCCATGTTGCATGTGTCCTTGTCCAGATGAGCAGCTTTTGCCTCCTGCTACTTTGTAGATTGCAAGTGACCGTTTTGTTCATTTAATCATGTGTGGGCTGATGTCATCATGTGTAGGCTTGTATGGGGTGAAGTTACTTTCATATGGGCGTCTTTTTCATGGTTCATATTGATTTACATTTTCACTCCAACAATCACCGCAGTTCCAGCTGATAATACTCTGGTGATGTCTCTGTGTCTTTGACAGGATCAAACAGCAGAGACCAGCCTCACCTGGACCCAGCTGTGTGTCCATGAAGAGTGACTGGTCTATGAATCGTCCTATCAACTTCAGTGATGGAAAGACCCTCGATGAGAAAAGGTGAATATGAACCACTGATGTTATTTAATAAAGGTGACATGTTAGTTATTCACTAAAGTGAAGTTAACAGGAAGATTTACATCAAACTCTTGAGTCATGTTTATCATAAAAATGAAGTGTGACAGATCTAGGGTGCAACCAATCCCTTTCAGAGAAAGAGTATAGCAGCTTATAATGTATAATGTTATCTATCTATCTATCTATCTCTGTCTCTGTCTGTCTGTGTCTATCTCTATATCTTTTTATATACGGATCTATCTATATATCTGTCTATCTATATTTACGGATCTATATCTGTCTACAGTATCTGTCTGTCTGTCTGTCTATCTGTATATCTATCTATTTACGGATCTATCTATCTATCTATCTATCTATCTATCTATCTATCTATCTATCTATCTATCTATCTATCTCTCTCTCTCTCTCTCTCTCTCTCTCTCTCTCTCTCTCTCTCTCTCTCTATGTGTGAGTCCTTCCCTCTCTCTTTCTCTTCATCTTTCTCTCTCTGTATGTCTTGAAATCTATCCCTGTGTGACTCCATATAAACATTTTCATTCATTCATTTCCATTCATTCAGTCATTCATTCCATGTGTGTGTCTCTCTCTTAAAGCTAAATCTGACTTCTAAATTCTAGTCCTACATCCACGCGCACACACACGCGCACACACACACACACACACACACACACACACACACACACACACACACACACACACACACACACACACACACACACACACACCACTATTTGGTCCTTGATAGAGACAGTCTTAAATCTTTTTTACATCCCAAAAACCCGCCAGCACCCTCTTACCCTGGTGTTCCTACTGTATGAAACATCTCTTAACACACATGGTTCCTCTGTCCCTGCAGTGAGGGGAGCAGGGCAGCCCTGACTGAGGATCAGTCCAGGTGTGCTGTGTGGGAGCAGATGCTGAGGGACCCAGTCTTCACCTCCTGTGGACACAGGTTCTGCAGAGCCTGCATCACTTCCTACTGGCAGCAGCCTGGTCCATCAGCAGACCACGCCTGCCCCCAGTGTAGAGAGAGACCCAGAACACCACCTGGTCCATCAGCAGACCACGCCTGCCCCCAGTGTAGAGAGAGACCCAGAACACCACCTGGTCCATCAGCAGACCACGCCTGCCCCCAGTGTAGAGAGAGACCCAGAACACCACCTGGTCCATCAGCAGACAACGCCTGCCCCCAGTGTAGAGAGAGACCCAGAACACCACCTGGTCCATCAGCAGACCACGCCTGCCCCCAGTGTAGAGAGAGACCCAGAACACCACCTGGTCCATCAGCAGACCACGCCTGCCCCCAGTGTAGAGAGAGACCCAGAACACCACCTGGTCCATCAGCAGACCACGCCTGCCCCCAGTGTACAGAGAGACCCAGAACACCACCTGTACTGCAGCCACCCAGAGAGCAGTACGTTCAGAGAGGTGATGAAACAAGTAAGAGATTCACTTGGTAATCTGCTCTCTAACATGATTTAGATCCTCTCACCATCTGTAGAGCTTTGCCATGCATTCATCAAAAAGGTCCAAGGCACTCTCCTTGATTAAAAAGCTTTAATTATCGGCTAGTTCATCTTAGAACAGAATAAAATAAAACAGCCAACATGTTTTGGCCATGGGGCCTTCATCAGGGCGAGTTACAAACTAGAGCAAAAGTCAGTAGAAGGCCTTAATAGGCTAAGCAGGCTGCACCCATGGGTGCGGCCAGTGATCACAATTCTAGACAGCTGTGTAGCTGGGAACTGGATAAATCATGCTGCCCACAGGAGGACATCCTTGTCACATATACATTACTGACATTTGTTCAACACACAAGAGATTCAATACCTAGACTGGAGAAAAGGACAACAGGAAAATACACAAAATCAACATCACTTGTCCTAGGTTACAGTCACATAATGAGACACCAAGAAAATAAGAAAATACATATATAATTATCATAACCAATAACCCTTGTAAGCAGAAGAGAGGACTACCAAATTCCTGAAGGTAGACTATAGAAAAGAAATCATATCAGAAATCAAGCCTGTAGTCATATTTGTAGTCATATTTGCTATGAATGTTTGTATTCCTGTCAATCTAATTTCTTGTACTTCCTGTCTCTCCTTAGTTGTTAGAGGTCTCCAAAGGGCCGTAGAGGATCATAAAGCCACTTTGAAGAGGCGGTTTGAACATGTGATTGAGGGAATCATAAAAACAGGGAATGCAACCCTCCTCAACAGCATCTACACTGAGCTCTACATCACAGAGGGACAGAGTCAAGGGGTTAATAATGAACATGAGGTTTGGCAACTTGAGAGAGCATCCAGGAAACAAATCACCAGTGACACACCCATCAACTACAATGACATCTTCAAACCCCTGCCTGGCCAAGAGAGACCCATCACACCCATGCCTGGTCAAGAGAGACCCATCACACCCCTGCCTGGTCAAGAGAGACCCATCACACCCCTGCCTGGTCAAGAGAGACCCATCAGAACTGTGCTGACTGTGGGCGTCCCTGGTATAGGAAAAACCGTCTGTGTGCAGAAGTCAATCTTAGACTGGGCTGAAGGAAAGGCAAATCAAGATGTGGAAGTCATGTTTGTGCTTCCTTTCCGGGAGCTGAATTTGATTAGACATGTCCGGTACAGTTTACTCCAACTACTGAATGTTTTCCACCCAGAACACATGGAAGATGCAGAGCAACTTGCTGTCTCTAAAGCCACGTTCATCTTTGATGGTCTGGATGAGAGCCGACTGCCCCTAGACTTCAGAAAGAACCAGACCTGCTGTCATGTCACAGAGTCAACCTCAGTGGATGTGCTGCTGACCAACCTCATCCAGGGGAATCTGCTCCCCTCTGCTCTCCTCTGGATAACCTCCCGACCTGCAGCAGCCAATCAGATCCCTTCTGAGTGTGTTGACCGGGTGACAGAGGTACGAGGGTTCAATGACGCACAGAAGGAGGAGTACTTCATGAAGAGAATCAGTGATGAGAACCTGGCCAGAAGAATCATCTCACACATCAAGACATCAAGGAGCCTCTACATCATGTGCCACATACCAGTCTTCTCTTGGATTTCTTCCACAGTCCTTGAGCACATGCTGAGTACAGAGAAGCAGGGAGAGATGCCCAAGACCTTGACTGAGATGTACACACACTTCCTGCTCATTCAGACTAAGCTGAAGAACCAGAAGTATCCAGGGGAAATCAAGACCGACCAGGAGGAGCTCTTGAGGGCCGACAGGGAAGTTCTCCTGAAGCTTGCAAAGCTGGCGTTTGACAATCTGGAGAAGGGCAACCTCATGTTCTATGAAGAAGACCTGAAAGAGTGTGGCCTCGATGTCCAAGAGGCAGCAGTGTTCTCAGGGGTTTGCACAGCAATCTTCAAAGAAGAGTCAGTGCTTTTTCAGAGGGCAGTCTACTGCTTTGTGCATCTGAGCATTCAGGAGTTTTTCTCAGCTGTCTACATTTACCATTGTTACGCAACCAAGAACATGGAGGCACTGGAGCCCTTCCTTGATGCTGATCCGTGGAGGAGTGAGGAGCCTCCGGATGAACTGTCTCTGAATGAGCTGCTGAGGGGGGCGGTACACAAAGCTTTGCAGAGTGAGAATGGACACCTGGACCTTTTTGTCCGCTTCCTCCACGGCCTCTCTCTGGTGTCCAATCAGAGACTCTTACGAGGCCTGCTGCCTCAGATTGAGAGGAGTCCAGAGAGCATCCAGGAAACAAGCAGATTCCTCAAGAACAGGGGGGATGAGGAGGAGAACATCTCCCCAGAGAGGTGCATCAATCTCCTCCACTGCTTGATGGAGATGAATGACCATTCAGTTCAGCAGAACATCCAAGCTTACATGCAGAAGAAGACATCAACCGAACTGACTCCAATACAGTGCTCAGCCCTGGCCTACATGCTGCAGATGTCAGAGGGGGTTCTGGATGAGCTTGACCTGAACAAATACAACACATCACAGGAGGGGCGGAGGAGACTGATCCCAGCTGTGCAGGTCTGCAGAAAGGCTATGTAAGTATTTATCTTTCTATACAATTTGATCAATCTATTTAACCTTGTCTGTCCCATTAACCCAGAGGTATCTTCTGGAAGGGAGCCCTCCAAACAAAACATGATATAAAACTATAAACACAAAAATACAATTATAGATACAAAATACAATAATACAAAAAATCTGATACAAATGAATATAAAATACAATATACAGAATGCACAGTGCTGAGTAAGGTGCTAAACACTTTGAATTGGTCCCTGATCTGTCCTTTGAATTGTCCTAATGGACAAAGCTGCCTAATGGGCAATTCAAAGCTGCCCTCCTTGTCTCTGTATGTGCACTCTAACCAGAAATGTGTTACTATTCCCTGTTACTAAAACCCCTTACCCCTTACTAAAACAGTTCCCTGTGTTACTAAAACCCCTTACTAAAACAAGTCCCTGTGTTACTAAAACCCCTTACCCCTTACTAAAACAGTTCCTTGTGTTACTAAACCCCCTTACCCCTTACTAAAACAGTTCCCTGTGTTACTAAAACCCCTTACTAAAACAGTTCCCTGTGTTACTTAAACCCCTTACCCCTTACTAAAACAGTTCCCTGTGTTACTTAAACCCATTACCCCTTACTAAAACAGTTCCATGTGTTACTAAAACCCCTTACCCCTTACTAAAACAAGTCCCTGTGTTACTAAAACCCCTTACCCCTTACTAAAACAGTTCCCTGTGTTACTAAACCCCTTACCCCTTACCAAAACAAGTCCCTGTGTTACTAAAACCCCTTACCCATTACTAAAACAGTTCCCTGTGTTACTTAAACCCCTTACCCCTTACTAAAACAGTTCCCTGTGTTACTTAAACCCCTTACCCCTTACTAAAACAGTTCCCTGTGTTACTTAAACCCATTACCCCTTACTAAAACAGTTCACTGTGTTACTAAAACCCCTTACCCCTTACTAAAACAGTTCCCTGTGTTACTAAAACCCCTTACCCCTTACTAAAACAAGTCCCTGTGTTACTAAAACCCCTTACCCCTTACTAAAACAGTTACCTGTGTTACTAAAACCCCTTACCCCTTACTAAAACAAGTCCCTGTGTTACTAAAACCCCTTACCCCTTACTAAAACAAGTCCCTGTGTTACTAAAACCCCTTACCCCTTACTAAAACAGTTCCCTGTGTTACTAAAACCCCTTACCCCTTACTAAAACAGTTCCCTGTGTTGCTAAACCCCTTACCCCTTACTAAAACAGTTCCCTGTGTTACTAAAACCCCTTACCCCTTACTAAAACAGTTCCCTGTGTAACTAAAACCCCTTACCCCTTACTAAAACAGTTCACTGTGTTACTAAAACCCCTTACCCCTTACTAACACAGTTCCCTGTGTTACTAAAACCCCTTACCCCTTACTAAAACAGTTCCCTGTGTTACTAAAACCTCTTACCCCTTACTAAAACAAGTCCCTGTGTTACTAAAACCCCTTACCCCTTACTAAAACAAGTCCCTGTGTTACTAAAACCCCTTACCCCTTACTAAAACAAGTCCCTGTATTACTAAAACCCCTTACTAAAACAGTTCACTGTGTTACTAAAACCCCTTACCCCTTACTAAAACAGTTCCCTGTGTTACTTAAACCCCTTACCCCTTACTAAAACAGTTCCCTGTGTTACTAAAACCCCTTACTAAAACAGTTCCCTGTGTTACTAAAACCCCATTGAAATGATCTCATCTTCACTACTTTGTCCCTCATCCATCTACAATATTTACTACTATTCTAAATGTATGACTGAATGAGCCACAATTAAGTTACAAACACAATTTACTATACATATAAAGAGTACTTGCCTATGCTCTACAGCATGATATTTTAGGCAGAGTACTTTTCTTGCCGTCGGCTAGAAATATTTATGTCTGCTTCACGCAACTCCTTAACTCTTCATGTCATATAGGAATGCTATCATATAGGAATGCTTTCATATAGGAATGCTATCATATAGGAATGCTATCATATAGGAATGCTGTCATATAGGAATGCTATCATATAGGAATGTAGGAATGCTATCATATAGGAATGCTATCATATAGGAATGCTATCATATAGGAATGCTATCATATAGGAATGCTATCGGTCAGTGTCTCATTAAAGCCGTCCACCAGGAGAGCTGGAAAACACGTCTAGCCCGCTGACAACAGATTAAAGATAAAGTCCCACTGATTGTCACACACCTGAGTGTGTGAAATTTGTTTTCCGCATTTGACCCATCTCCCGGGAGAGCAGTGAGCAGCAGCGGTGCCGCGCTCGGGAATCATTTGGTGATGTAGCCCCCCAATTCCAACCCTTGATGCCGAGTGCCAAGCAGGGAGGCAATGGGTCCCATTTTTAGTCTTTGGTATGACCCGGCCGGGGATTGAACCCACAACCTCTCAGTCTCTGGGAGGACACTCTACCACTAGAATGAATGAATTCACTGAATGCCTCGCCCCGCTCTTGTCAGGCCCACAGTTATTTACCTTTAGTCAGAGGAGGGAGGAAAGAACAAATATATAGAAGTATCAGACTCAAAATATATCCCAGCTACTGATGAGCCCCACACAATGCTCATTTAAGTTCTGTTATCATCCAAGGTTTTTGGAGTTGCCTACACAGCTCTCGTGTTCTCCCGTGCTCTGGGAGAGCTGTATGGTAGTTTCTCAGTGCTCTCGTGTTCTCCCGTGCTCTGGGAGAGCTGTGTGGTAGTTTCTCAGTGCTCTCGTGTTCTCCCGTGCTCTGGGAGAGCTGTGTGGTAGTTTCTCAGTGCTCTCGTGTTCTCCCGTGCTCTGGGAGAGCTGTGTGGTAGTTTCTCAGTGCTCTCGTGTTCTCCCGTGCTCTGGGAGAGCTGTGTGGTAGTTTCTCAGTGCTCTCGTGTTCTCCCGTGCTCTGGGAGAGCTGTGTGGTAGTTTCTCAGTGCTCTCGTGTTCTCCCGTGCTCTGGGAGAGCTGTGTGGTAGTTTCTCAGTGCTCTCGTGTTCTCCCGTGCTCTGGGAGAGCTGTGTGGTAGTTTCTCAGTGCTCTCGTGTTCTCCCGTGCTCTGGGAGAGCTGTGTGGTAGTTTCTCAGTGCTCTCGTGTTCTCCCGTGCTCTGGGAGAGCTGTGTGGTAGTTTCTCAGTGCTCTCGTGTTCTCCCGTGCTCTGGGAGAGCTGTGTGGTAGTTTCTCAGTGCTCTCTTGTTCTCCCGTGCTCTGGGAGAGCTGTGTGGTAGTTTCTCAGTGCTCTCTTGTTCTCCCGTGCTCTGGGAGAGCTGTGTGGTAGTTTCTCAGTGCTCTCGTGTTCTCCCGTGCTCTGGGAGAGCTGTGTGGTAGTTTCTCAGTGCTCTCGTGTTCTCCCGTGCTCTGGGAGAGCTGTGTGGTAGTTTATCAGTGCTCTCGTGTTCTTCCGTGCTCTGCTGCTCTGTTGTTGTGTGTGATCACGCGTGCACCTCGCTCTGCACGAATGCTCTTTACTGAGCTCTGTGTGTCTCCCCTATATGTTATGTGTAATGAGTTTTAGTCAGTGAGGCATTCTTACTCCCATCGATTCTCTGATCTTCTAAAATAGATTTCCGGTCTTTAACTGGTCAGAACCAGCTGGCGCTGACCCCCCTATAACTTTTAAAAACTGCTACCTCAGCGCTTGGCATGTTTCCACCTCCTCACATTGCACCATACAGACATCCAGTGAGGAGTAACACGTTAGAAAGTACCCGTGCGCAATGCATCAACAATCCCTCGCTACACGGCTGGCAGCTCTGTCTATGGCTCTGACAACGGGAGCTCTCTGCCATGGAAACACCGACACTATTTCTCCCTCCTCAAGATCAAGGACTAAATACTGGTCAAGTGTAATCTATGTATAGAGGCCCATAAGGTGTGAACCTGAATCCGTTATTCTGAAAGCACAAATGCCATGGAAACAGGTATTTTTCCTACCCTCATTCCTCGTTATTATTCTGGAAAAGGTGCAAATGCAGTCACCTCTGTAGTGGTGCAGCAAACTAGCCCAAACTAGCCTACTCCTGATTTCTCTAAATCGTATGCTACCAACGGATACATCACCTAGAAGCAGCGTCAGTTATCGATTCATATCATTGTGGATGGCCACAAGTTAAAAATGCCCTTTTTTGCAACATAGGACTTTAATTTCATTTAGGCTCCTACACATGATTGAAAAGTGATCAGTAGTGACTATATTCTGTATTGGTCCATGTAGCCTACAGCATGCAGCGGGCTGAGAGCTGACTGTTCTATCTTCTTCTAGGCCTGTTCATCAACAGTGAGCTTAAAACCTGTCATTTTAGCTATGTTTTCATTTCCCCCGTATCAAAATATAACATGCTGTATACTGTAGGCTATCAAATTAAAAGTTTGAGAAGCTTCTCCTCTTGAGGTTGGCGTATTGGTTTGAAGGCTAGGAATGTTGTACAGTAGGTCACTGGCCAGAGATGAGGTAGCCTACGAGTTATTGAAAGCTGGGTACCCTTTATTAAGCCTTAGGCGCTACATATAACGTGTATATTATACAAATCATATTATTAAGATAAGAATGTCATTAAGGAACAAAAAGTCATACATGTTTACTTTGTAATTTCAGACTCTCTGGATGTGACCTCAACGAAGCCTCATATGAAGTGGTGGCCTCATCGCTCAGCTCAAACCCCTCCCACCTGAGAGAGTTAGACCTGAGTAACAATGACCTGCAGGATTCAGGAGTGAAGCTGCTCTCTGCTGGACTGGGGAGTCCACACTGCAAACTGGAGAAACTGAGGTCTGTATCCCTGAGCATATTCACATGTTAAATGATGGGATTTAAATGTCTAAGTAATTGTACATCTCTGTCCTTGAAGAGGGATGTTTTGAGCATCAACATTCAAGTTGAGAAATTATCTTTGGACTACAGTACATACAGTAGAGTTGACAATATAGGGACTATCATCTCAAAGCATACATACAGACATATACAGACTGTAGGTGGTGGGTGGGTCCTTTATTGAAGGAACAAAGACACAATCAAGATGAAATACAAATGTAAATTGGGTACAAAATATACACACAATCCCAATACACAAGAGTGCAAATAAACAAAGTGTATAAAAGTTTATTCCTTAGCATGCCTAGATGTGTAAAACATGCCCAGGTGTACATGATGAAGTATCAAGTAGTAAGTAGGCTATAGCATGTTGGTAAATGTACATGTCCTGTCCAAAGAGCCTTAGCACCCTCCAAGCTGACTCAGGTCCATAGTGTCCATCCAATCAGGACGCTGATTGGATGCTGAGTATTCATTAGAGCATGGGTTCCCAAACTCCATCAATGTGGGCCTCCCCTCTGAAAACAGTGACACACCCACGCCCCCCCAACCCCCCAAATGTCTCCATTTTGCAAGGCAGCGTCAGCTAGCCCATAACGTTACACAGCTAAGTTAGCTCGGTGGCACCTGCTGCTAGTTAACGTTATGAAGTTTTCGCACAATATATTCATGCCTACGGGGGGAGGCTCTCTCTGCACTATCCACACATTTAGTATAATAGTATAGTATCTCTCACATTATTTATTTCAATCTTCTGACCTTTAAAATCAGGTTTCATTCATAAAAACCATAGACATTTAAAAAATAAATAACATGTTTTTCCTTCTTTTTTTTCTAACCCTCCCTCCGCGCCTCCCCTGACTTTCTTTGGGGCCCCCTGGGGGAGGCCCGCCTCACAGTTTGGGAATGCCTGCATTAGAGGAATTAAAAACCTGCTCATGACTAAAACATATTAGATGCAGCAGCACTCTCTCTCCTAGCTCCAGAATGAGTCACTCTGTTTATAATTCAGTCTGAGAGAGGAAGACAATATAGCTGACATGCCTCCTTTTCACCACTAGTGTAGCAGTGTTTGTCAGAAGGCTGAAGTGAAGAGTGAAGTTACGCCTTTAGTCAGAAAAAATGTTTTGCCTGCCAATGAAAACACGCTTTGTCAATACACTGATTACTGGTGAAGATGTTTGCTAATACTTGTCCTTGTCTCCTCAGCCTGAGAGGATGCAGATTAACAGGGACATGCTGTTCTCTGCTGGCCTCATCTCTCAGCTCAAACTCCTCCCACCTGAGAGAGTTAGACCTGAGTAACAATGACCTGCAGGATTCAGGAGTGAAGCTGCTCTCTGCTGGACTGGGGAGTCCACACTGCAAACTGGAGAAACTGAGGTCTGTATCCCTGAGCATATTCACATGTTAAATGATGGGATTTAAATGTCTAAGTAATTGTACATCTCTGTCCTTGAAGAGGGATGTTTTGAGCATCAACATTCAAGTTGAGAAATTATCTTTGGACTACAGTACATACAGTAGAGTTGACAAAATAGGGACTATCATCTCAAAGCATACATACAGACATATACAGACTGTAGGTGGTGGGTGGGTCCTTTATTGAAGGAACAAAGACACAATCAAGATGAAATACAAATGTAAATTGGGTACAAAATATACACAAAATCCCAATACACAAGAGTGCAAATAAACAAAGTGTATAAAAGTTGACTCCTTAGCATGCCTAGATGTGTAAAACATGCCCAGGTGTACATGATGAAGTATCAAGTAGTAAGTAGGCTATAGCATGTTGGTAAATGTACATGTCCTGTCCAAAGAGCCTTAGCACCCTCCAAGCTGACTCAGGTCCATAGTGTCCAGCCAATCAGGAAAGGCCTTACATACATTTCTATGGATGCTGAGTATTCATTAGAGGAATTAAAAACCTGCTCATGACTAAAACATATTAGATGCAGCAGCACTCTCTCTCCTAGCTCCAGAATGAGTCACTCTGTTTATAATTCAGTCTGAGAGAGGAAGACAATATAGCTGACATGCCTCCTTTTCACCACTAGTGTAGCAGTGTTTGTCAGAAGGCTGAAGTGAAGAGTGAAGTCACGCCTTTAGTCAGAAAAAATGCTTTGCCTGCCAATGAAAACACGCTTTGTCAATACACTGATTACTGGTGAAAATGTTTGCTAATACTTGTCCTTGTCTCCTCAGCCTGAGAGGATGCAGATTAACAGGGACATGCTGTTCTCTGCTGGCCTCATCTCTCAGCTCAAACTCCTCCCACCTGAGAGAGTTAGACCTGAGTAACAATGACCTGCAGGATTCAGGAGTGAAGCTGCTCTCTGCTGGACTGGGGAGTCCACACTGCAAACTGGAGAAACTGAGGTCTGTATCCCTGAGCATATTCACATGTTAAATGATGGGATTTAAATGTCTAAGTAATTGTACATCTTTGTCCTTGAAGAGGGATGTTTTGAGCATCAACATTCAACTTGAGAAATTATCTTTGGACTACAGTACATACAGTAGAGTTGACAAAATAGGGACTATCATCTCAAAGCATACATACAGACATAATATGTATAATATAATAATATATTATACAGACTGTAGGTGGTGGGTGGGTCCTTTATTGAAGGAACAAAGACACAATCAAGACTAAATACAAATGTAGATTAGGAACAAGACAGGGGCGCTGCTAGGATCCCAAATCATTAGGGCAGGGGTGGCCAACCAGTCAGAGACTAAGAGACACAACAATGACTGTGGTACCACCAAGAGCCACACCATATATACCAGCGTTTCTAAACCTTTCTTTCAGTCACGGCACCCTTCATACGTACTTAAAATCCCAAGGCACCCTAGTCTAATATAAGAAGAAAAACGTTATAGTCCATTAAATATACATTAAGGCTAGGCTGGACTGGGTTAGGCTGGACTGGGCTGGGTTAGGCTGGCCTGGGTTAGGCTGGACTGGACTGGGTTAGGCTGGGCTGAGATGGGCTGGCCAAGGTGAAAGCAGATGGAAGATTGGGGCAGTGTGTTATTTCTTGTCAAGGCTAGCACTCACTCACTCACTCACTCACTCACTCACTCACTCACTCACTCACTCACTCACTCTCTCTCTCTCTCCCCCTCACTCACTCACTCACTCACTCACTCACTCACTCACTCACTCACTCACTCTCTCTCTCTCTCCCCCTCACTCACTCACTCACTCACTCACTCACTCACTCTCTCTCTCTCTCTCTCTCTCTCTCTCTCTCACACTCTCTCTCTCACTCACTCTCTACCCATGTCTGTCACTCACTCACTCACTCACTCACTCACTCACTCACTCACTCACTCACTCACTCACTCACTCACTCACTCACTCACTCACTCTCTCTACCCATGTCTGTCAAATCAAATAAGCTTTATTGGCATGAATGGTAATAAACCGTTGTTGCCAAAGCAGAATAATAATACACAATTATGTACATATACATACATATGACATACATACACACATTCATTACATAAAATGTTACATTTGCCAATGCAATCCAATGGAGTATTAACCGGAGAGATATGATATATACATTAAAATAACAAAATAAAACTAAATTAAACTAAATTAAATTAAAATAAAACGTAAGAAATATATATGTTACAGTGAATGTGAGAAAACGGGGAATGTGAGCTTTTCCCGGTTAATGTGCACATTCCCCGACCTCAAAGGAGATGTGAGAAATTGGTTAGTATTTCCCGCACGGTCAGGGATTGTGCACATTAACCAGGAAATGCTTACAATTCCTGACCTTGCGGTAAATCTAGCAAAGTCCAACCGTATGCAAAACCTCTGCGCAGCCGGGTGGTGGGAGAGGGCTCGTGCGCTTAGAACGAGAGGCGCTTGACATTTTGCCCATGGTTTTTGAATACATAGCATCAATTGCATTAATGGAAACATTAAATTGGGTCTAACTATACATGTGTTGAAAGTTAAGATAATTAGCCTACAAGCCGCGAGGCTACGCAACACAATAAGCAAAACAATCTCACTGTTTAACTCGTCCCACTCCTCTGTTTACTCACCCCGCACGGCAGGGACAAGAGAAACATTCACATCTTCTGTTCATTCGTCTTGAATTGAACTGTTACACCACAGAACGAAACTTACAACTAATAAAGGACATGTACAAGTTGTTTGTCATCAACATTTTTTATCTCCATCTTTATTAATTTCTGTGTAAATCTGATCAAACCAAAAAGTGTTTCATTCGTCCCGGTCCTCCCCTACAGGTAATAACAGTCTGTGGGGACCTTGAACAGTAATATAGCCCATGCTGCACACAGTGTGAGTAGTATGAGGAGGATAGGCCTACACTGGTGATCAAGTTAACAAACGCAAAAGGAACATTGCAACAACAGGAAGGTGGGAACCTCCAAAGGAACCCTACACGTTAGCTAGCCGAAAGACGGACGAAAAGATGAAAAATCTCTCCCAGGTGTGCGCCAGTAACGTTAGCCCAACTACCGTGGGGGCCTTCTTATGGTGCACATCCTCCGAGGCGTCACATAAGCCCTCTCCCACCACCCGGCTGCACAGAGGTTTTGCATACGGTTGCGCTTTCCTAGATTTACCGCAAGGTCGGGAATTGTAAGCATTTCCCGGTTAATGTGCACATGTGAGAAATACTAACCAATTTCTCACATCTCCCGCAAGGTCGGGGAATGTGCACATTACCCGGGAGATGTGAGAAATGCACATGTTTCTCCTACATTCCCCGCGAGGTCGGGGAATGTGCACATTAACCGGGAAAAGCTCACATTCCCCGTTTTCTCACATTGACCGTAACATATATATATATATATATACATACACATACATACACACACGCTCTGTATGACCCTGGTGACCTCAGACAGGTGAGGGGGAGGGCTCTGTATGACCCTGGTGACCTCAGACCGGTGATGGGGAGGGCTCTGTATGACCCTGGTGACCTCAGACAGGTGAGGGGGAGGGCTCTGTATGAGGCATGTGTGAAGGCGAGGAACGTCGGGGTCTTGCAGGGGGTTGGGTTCCACCAGTGGCAGGGGGTTCTAGGTGGGGGGAGCAGTGTGAGGTTTAGGTGGCGGGTGCTGTATAAGCCCCCCATCCCTAAAAGGACAGGGGTCTTGCAGTGGAGAGTCCTGCCCTGATGACCGAGCGCTTTCTGGCCGGGCTTGACCCCGGGGTGGGGGAGGGGGGCCCATACTGTGGTGAGGTGGAGACGGTGGTTCATGTGTTTTCTGTTGGTGCACGTCTTGTTCCTCTGTTTGTGCTGTTACAGCCCTCATGTGTGAGGTTGGGGTTTGTGTTTTCTAAGGAACTGTTTGGTGTCTATTTTCTCCCTAGTGTTTTTGTTTTTGGGGGGACTAAAAAGGTTCGGGGCTAGAGGAAGAACATTTGGGGCGTCAGGTATGAGGCTCCCCCTGCAGAACACTTCTTTAGTCTCGGAGACATTCAGCTCCAAGGAGCTCTCCTCCATCCGGGAGGTCAGGGTGTTGACATAGAGTATGTGGACAGTGACTGCTCCTTCCTTATCCAGACATGCACAATTGTCACTTTTCGGTGAAATTTGCTGTTTTGAATCCAAAATAGGTCACCTACGTGATTCGTGCAGATCTGATTTTGGGGAAGGGGTCAAGAGCCTGAAGCGACTTACATAGAAAGATAATAAATCTGTGAGTCTGTGAGTGTGGACATTGGGATTGAGCCAGTGGAGCGTGAGAATCTGATACTGTGGATGTATGTTTGGATCTGTATGCGTGGACATTGACAGTCAGTTAAAAAGCAGCAAGCGAAACTGAGTTCAAACTCGGTTCACTACTCACAGTTCAGCGCAAGCCCAGTCTGGGACCTGCTGTTTGGAAAAAGCCAAGTTGCCCCAGTGCTGTGTGGAAGTGCGTGCCAGCCTCAAACCTCCATAGAGAAGATCAACTGAAACCCCCAAAAGTAGCCTACCTGCAGTCGTAAAGCCCAGGAACATATCCCCCTCACATTTAAAAATATAGGCTTTACCCCCCCACTTTTCTAATCTCTCAAATTACATTTATTTTTCCTACCACTCTTGGGCGATCACTCAGCTGTTTGCCTGCTGTGTTTCTCTCACTGCAAGGTAACCGCAGCAGGGTAACGAGCAAAACCTGCTATGGATTTTCAGAGACTTGGCTGTTCTCATGCAATGAAAGCGGAATGGATTCAATTGGAGATGTGACTCGTCTCTGTATGTGAACTGTTTTATTCTTACCACTGCGTCAGGTAGGAGTAGGACATATGCTAGTAGCTAATTCAGCTCATCAAATAGTTGTGTAACTGGTGGGGCTGCTGCCCTTTTGCTCATTTCCTTTGTAAATGTGAGCAGTATCATTGGTAGCCTACGTTGCATTAAATGGGTTAATAATGTTAAATTGACTGCACTTATATAGCACTTTATATCCAAAGCACTTTACAATGGCCTCTCATTAAACCATTCATACACACATCCACACACCAATGGCAGTAGCTGCCTTGCAAGATGCTAGCCTGCTCATTGGGAGCAATTTGGGGTTCTTGCGCAAGGACACTTGGACATGTGGACAGGAGGAGCCGGGATTTGAACCGCCGACCTTACGGTCATTGGATGATCTGCTCTACCTCCTGAGCCACAGAACTACATTTGTACTTTGAACTTTATTAGGGGCCAGGCAGCGTAGTTGCCGGAACCCTATTGTATTTGCCTATATTATTATTATTATTATTATTACTACTAATATTATTATTCTCCATCTTCCACTGAAGTCTAACTTCCCGTGGACAAAAAATCACCAAACTTTGCACATAGCTCCAGTACTATACCCAAAGTCCTCAACCTGCATTGTAGGTCAATAAACCTGAAGGTGGCGCTACAGCAACAGTCTAAAGTTTAAAACTTTAAAAAATCATAACAAATCAGCCATATCAGTGTAAAACCACCACGTGAATGTAGTCCCAAGTAAGACAAAACTTTCATACGCTCTGACCTTGCAGGAATTTTGAAGTCCATCACTCTGATTTCTTCATAAACTGTGAAACCTATCAAACCTATAGCCTCCCACATACCATAGCTAAAGTTTGACTATCGACATGGAGGGGGGACCTTTGTTGGAACATAACCTCGCGTCAGGTTTCCATTCACTATCAGATTCAGATCCTGTCTAGAGCTCGCCTCTTCAAAACTGTCATCCGGTACTGTGGGTAGCCTACTGGTCATCTGGTACTGTGGGTAGCCTACTGGTCATCCGGTACTGTGGGTAGCCTACTGGTCATCTGGTACTGTGGGTAGCCTACTGGTCATCCGGTACTGTGGGTAGTTTACGGGTCATCTGGTACTGTGGGTAGCCTACTGGTCATCCGGTACTGTGGGTAGCCTACTGGTCATCCGGTACTGTGGGTAGCCTACTGGTCATCTGGTACTGTGGGTAGTCTACTGGTCATCTGGTACTGTGGGTAGCCTACTGGTCATCTGGTTTTGTAGGTTGCATCTGGTTTTGTTTGCGGCCAGGATGCTCAGAGCCTCTCACTGTCTGCTAGCTAGCGACAACATGGGGAAGTGCAAATTCAACGGAAATGGTCTATTCAACCAAGCTTGTTTCTGCTTTAGCTTGGTGCTATCGGCTGAGCATTAGCTGTGCTGTTAGAAACCCCAAGCGTGTTCCCTCCCTGGCTCAGAAACAGCCTCTCACAGGGGGTAAATATAGACTGCAGGCAGTGCGGTTGCACTGGGGCCTGTGGGGTGAGAGGGCCCGTAGAGAGAGCAGGGCCTCCAACCAGGTTTTAGGTGGAGAACGGGTGAGTTACCACTAAAGTGTCATTTGCTATGTATACCCTCTAAAAGGCATCCCCCCTCATGTTTTTTTCTCCAGAAAATAGTCTGCAGAAGTCTTACTCAATAACAACATTATATGCTTATTCTACATAAACAAATACACTTAAAACGATTCAATTAATAAACGTGTCATATGTTTGTCATACACAGATGTGCAATGATGATTGCTGGGTAATACTGTATGTTCTTGTCCAATGTTAAGTCTCTATTTGATCAGACACAAGACGGTATGGTTCACTAGGCGCAAAAGGTGAACTGTTGACGGGGCGGCTGTAGCTCAGTTGGTAGAGCGGGTCGTTCAATGACCGAAGGGTCAGTGGTTCGAATCCCAGCTCCGACTGTCCACATGTCGAAGTGTCCTTGAGCAAGACACCTAACCCCACATTGCTCCCAATGAGCAGACTAGCACCTTGCATGGCAGCTACCGCCATTGGTGTGTGAATGTGTGTGTGGGAATGGGTGAATGAGAGGCCATGGTAAAGCGCTTTGAGTGCCGCTAAGGTGGAAAAGCGCTATATTAGTGCAGTCCATTTACTATTTGAACCTCAATTGAGTGACAAACATTCAAAAATATGAACCTTAATTGATTGACATTAAGTCCAAACAATAACATTAGGCTATTGTTAGATGTACTGTACATTTCACAACGTTATATATACATTATGGTAGGCTTAATTAAGAGTCCAAGAGTTGAATATTAAGGACATTGTCTACGATTTTGCTCAATGCAAGAATAGTGGAATGCCATTCAAATAGGTGAGTAATGTTAGTCTATAAGTGTTTCTCAAGGGGATTTGGGGTAGGCCGTGCCCCTGCAGGTTGTTATCATGGAGTGAGGTTTCATTGTGTAGCCAACATGTTTTTCAGATGTTTTTAAGAATATTAGCTAAGATCAGCTAATGAAGGCATCTCTGTTGTGTGAAGCCGACAGCAACAAGCCTTGGTTAAACTGAGTGCAGAAAGTTTATCGATGTCAATAGTAAACTTATCGTTAGCTCTTATCCACAGCTCAACTATTTAGGCGAGTTTTCTACAGTAGCAACTTGCTTGCTGATGTGTTGTTGTTTTTGCCTAAACCTTCCCAGCCATAGTTATGTAAAGTTGACTTGATTTGATTGAGCCTCTGTTTGTTACTGCATGAGCGCATGGTTCTGATAGCTTTCTGACCTCCACTTCGCCAGTACAATAGCCAACGTAGGCTAGCTAATTCAACAGCACACTGTTGTTAAAATGTTTATAGACTACAGTGTGTGTGTGTGCTTCAAGTAGTGTGCACTAATAGGGCCCATCATAATAAGCTCACACTTGGGCCCATCATAACTACATTATGCCACTGGCCTCATATCACATCATATCCCTTGATAATAGAGTGTGCCACGAAGGACGCACAAACTGGCAATTATTTGTCTTTCTTTCAAAATTATTTTTATTGATTTTAAGCAAAAGGACAAAAACACGAAACCCTACTCACCCACTTTCCTGCCCACATATCCAAACCCTGACAAAGCACTTAACAAGACTGAAAGCAGGGATGTAGTAAATACATGAATGATAAACTGTAAATAAAGACGAGACAGACTCACAAAACCAAACAGTACAGAAAAGGGAAGGGGGGTAGATGAGGTAGAGGAGGGGGGGGGGTCAGCATCTAGTCATCTGGGGGGATAGTAGTATTGTTCAAATAGTCAATAAAGGGCTTCCACGTCTTGTCAGATGAAAGTTTGGAGTTAGTGATTGAGATTCTTATCTTCTCCAGCGTTATGTGATTAAGAACCTCTTTCAACCAGCTACTGTGTGAGGGGGGGCGGGGGTGTTTCCATTTGAATAGGATGAGACGTCTAGCTAGCAAGGAGGTGAGAGCCAGCACTCGCTGCTTTGCTGATGAGAGAGTGGGTGTTATGTGTGTAGAGATCCCAAATATGGCAGTGAGTGGGTCGGGTCTGAGGTCTGTGTCGAGTACTGAGTGTACCGGAAATTTCGCGCCAGAAATCAACCATGTCAACTCATGGCAGGACCAGAACGTGTGTGTGTGATGAGCAGGTGATTGCTTGCACCGATTACAGGTGTCATCAGTCTCTGGGTATATTTTTGCCAGTCTGGCGTTCGTGTAATGCACTCTAAAGATAACTTTGAACAGACAATTATTTAACACACAAACTCCAAATGTGCTCTCCCTGGCTCAGAAACAGCCTATCCTATCCCTTGATAATAATAACATTGTTAAAGTACTGTTGTGTTTGTGTAACATTGTTTAAGTATCGGTTATAGTGTGTGTGTGTGTGGGAGGGTGGGTGTGTGTGTGTGTGTGTGTGTGTGTGTGTGTGTGTGTGGGTGTGTAGTCGGGGGTGATGGGTTGCAGGGTAGTCAAGGGAAAAGGGACAGGCTGGAGATTCTGGGTGAGCTGGATTGAGATGATCCATGATCCACTGTCCATTATCCATGGGTCTGATTCAGGGTCCATCGTTCATAGTCTTGGCATGAGGGGATGATGGTGGGAAGCTGCTGAGACAAAGCCTGTGTTTAAAACAGCTGGAATAGCTGGGTGAGCTGGACTCCCAGCTGTACAGCACACTCCTTCAGAACCCTGCCTCTGAACCTGTCTGCTCCAGGGGACTGCATAGACACGACATCTCTCCTTATACATCATGTGTTCACTGCAAATGAAGCAGTTTGGTGATCTTCATCATCATCATAATCTCCCTACAGACTGAATGGATGCAGACTAACAGAGAAATGCTGCCAGAGCTTTTTAAACCAGAGTTTCTCATCTTTGGAATGAGACTCTTATGAATGACATGATGGGAGATATTATGAACTGTTACAATCATAGCAGATGATCAGCTGAATGTTCCCACTAGAAACAGCTAAACTACAGTAACTACAGATAAGCTACAGTGTAAACCTACCTGAACTCTCATGAGGAGTTTCATTGGTTGGATTGGAATGTCTCAGTACTACAGAGACCAGGCTTTTCCATTTCTATAATAAACCTGGAGTCTCAGAGCATTCTTATTTAGCATGGGTTACAAGGAAGAGAAAGCATATCAAAAATATTGACTGACAAAAAAAGATCACTTTGTATTCAAGAATCTGACAATGTGTGAACCAGGGCAGATCCAATGTTCAAATATTTTTCTGTAGGAAGATGGAATATAATCCTTCAACTCTCTCTTTTCACCAGCAGAGGGTAGTAATGTGTTTGTATCGATCTGTTTCTACAGTCTGTCGGGCTGCATGGTCACAGAGGAAGGCTGTGTCTCTCTAGCCTCAGCTATGAGGTCAAACCCCGCCCACCTGAGAGAGCTGGATCTGAGCTTCAATCACCCAGGAGACTCAGGAGTGAAGCTGCTCTCTGCTGGACTGGAGGATCCACACTGGACACTGGAGAAACTCAAGTAAGGAGAGAGTTTTAAATCAAGTGGAAGAAAATCACCCAGTGTCTCTTATGTAGCCCCCCTCTCTGAACTAGATGGTCTCAACTTTCACAGCCTACGAGTCTCTTGACAGAACAGACACAAATCACCCTATAACCAGAAGGGCACTTTGAGAGTGCAGACCTCCACCCATGATGCATGTTGTCAGCATGTGCAGTAGCATTAGAGAACCTAGAGGAGACAAATGTCAACAATATACTGGTGGTGCATCAGCTGGGGTTGGTCCAACAGGTGCTCTTCAGCTCTGCTCTCTGATGGATTTCAGCTACCTAGATAGCTACATATGACAGGACCGACAGCAGTCATCTGGCTAGCTATGAGCATAACTAGCTAATTCAAAGCAGTTGATCTTTGCCTTCATGCCATGATTAGATTATTTTGGTCCTAATACCCGCAGAAAATACAGGGATAAACAGCCATGGATGTATTAAACATGGCAAAGTACCCGTAGGTGCTGGTCTGGTCTCTCTGGCATGGTCAACAAAAGTGAAAAATGATTTTTCAATGAATTTGGATCCTCCCCGTGATTCAGATCCGCTCTCTCTAATTGAATGGGTTCTTCCTTGGCTCATGCTACAGTCACCCTTCCACGGGAAAATAGGTCTGGTAGTTTTTACATAATCCTGCAATCTACCTGTAACTAACAAACACATAAAGCCCAAAACTAAATGACGTCTCATTGTATCATCCTCATCATTCCTCTGCTTATTCCTACAGTGTGGATCATGGTGGAGAGTGCTGGATCAGACCTGGACTTGGAAAATGTGAGTATTGACATTGACATTGATTATTCATGTGTCTTAACTGAAGCTGAGTTCACCACCATTATCTACTTGGGCCTAGAAAACAGGGGTCATACAAAATACAATACAATCTGTCACAACTGTTCAAACACCTAAGAGCTGCTTACACTTGAACTATATTCATAGTGATGGGTACATACGCACACACACACATACACACACTCACGCACGCACACACACACAGCACACACACATACACGAACACACACATGCACACACGCACACACACACAGCACACACACATACACGCACATATGCACACGCACACAGCACACGCACACACACATACACACACTCACGCACGCACACACGCATACACACGCACACACGCATACACACACACACGCACACACACAGCACATACACGCACACACACACATGCACACACGCACGCACACACACACACACATACACACACACACAGCACGCACACACATATGCGCACACACACACACACGCACATATATGCACACACACACACACATATGCACACACACACTCATAATTGTTGGATGAGCAGCACGTCATGTCCAGTCCCTGATCAGAATCCGGTGAGAGGAGAGGTTTTTAGAGCCCTCTTAAGTGGTAATGACGGGGATCTGCTCCCACTAAGCTTTGGTATCAGTGTTGGATCCTCTGATGCTGTTGTTGGTATCCATAGAGAACAGGTGGATGGAATGATGTTAATACTCTGCTCATTTGTTCTGAGGAAGTTGGTGATAATCTCACTCTTCTAATGGTGCTAATGTTTCCATAACAGGGCTTTTCAGTGGCGTGTGGTGCGAGTAGCCAAGGGAGGCAGTGCCTCCTCCCAAATATGAAATGAAACAAATAATTGATAAAGCAAGATTAAAATAAGAAAAACTGTAAGAAATATATCTACATTTAACATTCATGGATAACCCAAAACATTTTATCCTGGACAGTCATCAATCACAGTGTCTTTAGGTTCACCCTCCAGAACGTGTTTCTATCAAACCCAGAATCAAAGGATTTGAATACTCAAGATGACTCTGTGTGTGAATTAGCTCATGCCTGGTTAGAATTGAGAGTTCTAGCTGCTGTTGTATGTGTGCTTGTATTGTCTGTGTATTTGTTGGAAAGGGGTGTATTGATGATTGGCCTACACTGCATGTCAGTGTGGTTGTGCTGGTGACTGTTTGTCATCCATGGCAGAAGAGTTCACAGTGCAGTGGGACTCAGAGCTGTCATTATTGCTAAAGTCTGGAACCTTGTGAGACCATCCTGGTCCCTGGAGAGAAACAGACTGTGAGCTTGTGGGGTCAGGATGGTCTCTTGAGGTTATAGGTCACAGCTTCCTTGTCTGTTTTGGTGTGTTTGTGTCTTTAAGTGTTTCAAACGAAGGGAAGGAGGAATGTGAGTTAAGTTGGGCTACAAGGTGAAGAAGCCTCCCCCCTTGGCTCTCCTGACTTGGGGAGAGGGTCCGTCCTTTCCATAGGGCATGAACTAGACAGGGAAGCCTAGTGTGTGTGTGTGTGTGTGTGTGTGTGTGTGTGTGTGGTTGGGGGTGATAGTGTAGGGTAGTGAAGTGAAAAGTTGTCACTAATATGACTTAATGATCATTTATTGTCTCCACAGTCTCTCTCTCTGTACCCCGACTTGGGTCTGATTCCCACAGGCGTCTTTTTAGAATGTTTCTGCTTGTCCTTGGGTTTACGTCTGACCTGGTCCAAAGTCCAAATGTATATTCATGTTGAAAGACAAAGACAGAGAGAGAGAGAGGGGGGGGGAGAGAGAGGGTGATTTGGGGATGTTTATGTGTGTAGAACCTGGGAAGTGTGTGAGAGAGAAAGATGTGTGTGTGTGTATGCAGGTGAATTGGTGTCAGGGGAAAGAGGAGAGTGTGTTTTGTACCAGTGTGTCTGTATGCAGGAACATTAGTTGTGAGAGGGAACTACCACAGTAGTTAGTTGGACTAATGAGCCACAATGACGAGGAGGCCTATAGAAGGGAAGTGGAAGATCTAACACTGTGGTGCCATGACAACAACCTCTCCATAAATGTCACTAAGACAAAGGAAACCATTGTTGACTTCAGAGAGAACAGAGGGAATCACACTCCCATCTCCATCAATGGGACATCTGTTGATATTGTTGATAGCTTCAGATTCCTCAGCACACACATCTCAGACACCCTCACATGGTCTCTCAACACCAAGAGCATCCTCTAGAAAGCACAGCAGAGATTGCACTTTCTGAGGCGTCTCTAAAGCTTCGGAATGAGCCAAGGTTATAATAATTTAACTATGATAGAGGGGTAGAGAGGATGAGAACGAGAGAGAGAGAGAGAGAGAGAGAGAATAGAGAGAGAGTTAGGGTGGTAGAGAGAGAGAGAGAATAGAGAGAGAGTTAGGGTAGAGAGGGTGGTGGAGAGAGAGAGAGAATAGAGAGAGTTAGGGTAGAGAGGGTGGTAGAGAGAGAGAGAGAGAGAATAGAGAGAGAGAATAGAGAGAGAGTTAGGCTAGAGAGGGTGGTAGAGAGAGAGAGAGAGAGAATAGAGAGAGAGTTAGGGTAGAAAGGGTGGTAGAGAGAGAGAGAGAGAGAGAATAGAGAGAGAGTTAGGGTAGAGAGGGTGGTAGAGAGAGAGTTAGGGTAGAGAGGGTGGAAGAGAGAGAGAGAGAGAGTTAGGGTGGTAGAGAGAGAGAGAGAGATAATAGAGAGAGAGTTAGGGTAGAGAGGGTGGTGGAGAGAGAGAGAGAATAGAGAGAGAGTTAGGGTAGAGAGGGTGGTAGAGAGAGAGAGAGAGAGTTAGGGTAGAGAGGGTGGTGGAGAGAGAGAGAGAGAATAGAGAGAGAGTTAGGTTGGAGAGGGTGGTAGAGAGAGAGAGAGAATAGAGAGAGAGTTAGGGTAGAGAGGGTGGTAGAGAGAGAGAGAGAATAGAGAGAGAGTTAGGGTAGAGAGGGTGGTGGAGAGAGAGAGAGAGAATAGAGAGAGAGTTAGGGTAGAGAGGGTGGTAGAGAGAGAGAGAGAGTAGAGAGAGAGTTAGGGTAGAGAGGGTGGTGGAGAGAGAGAGAGAATAGAGAGAGAGTTAGGGTAGAGAGGGTGGTAGAGAGAGAGAGAGAGAGAGAGAGAGAGAATAGAGAGAGAGTTAGGGTAGAGAGGGTGGTGGAGAGAGAGAGAGAATAGAGAGAGAGTTAGGGTAGAGAGGGTGGTGGAGAGAGAGAGAGAATAGAGAGAGAGTTAGGGTAGAGAGGGTGGTAGAGAGAGAGAGAGAGAGAGTAGAGAGAGAGTTAGGGTAGAGAGGGTGGTGGAGAGAGAGAGAGAATAGAGAGAGAGTTAGGGTAGAGAGGGTGGTAGAGAGAGAGAGAGAGAGAGTAGAGAGGGTGGTGGAGAGAGAGAGAGAGAGAATAGAGAGAGAGTTAGGGTAGAGAGGGTGGTAGAGAGAGAGAGAGAGAGAGAGAGAGAATAGAGAGAGAGTTAGGGTAGAGAGGGTGGTGGAGAGAGAGAGAGAATAGAGAGAGAGTTAGGGTAGAGAGGGTGGTAGAGAGAGAGAGAGAGAGAGTAGAGAGAGAGTTAGGGTAGAGAGGGTGGTGGAGAGAGAGAGAGAATAGAGAGGGTGGTGGAGAGAGAGAGAGAGAGAATAGAGAGAGAGTTAAGGTAGAGAGGGTGGTAGAGAGAGAGGGTAGGGCAGAGAGGGGGTATGAAGAGTAGATGGATGGATGGATAGATGGATATATAGGTAGATAGGTGGATGGATAGATGGGTAGATAGGTGGATGGGTAGATAGGTGGATGGATAGATGGATAGATGGGTAGATAGGTGGATGGATAGATAGGTAGATAGATAGGTAGATGGATAGATAGGTAGTTAGGTAGATGGGTAGATAGGTAGATAGATAGATGGATAGATAGATAGATAGATAGATAGATAGATAGATAGATAGATAGATAGATAGATAGATAGATAGATAGATAGAGGATATATAGATAGATAGATAGATAGATAGATAGATAGATAGATAGATAGATAGATAGATAGATAGAGGGTCGGGCAGAGAGAGAACTTGAACTTGATATGAGGAGTAGATAGTGGAGAGTGAATTAGTAGGGGAGGAAAAAGCAACAGGAGAAGGAGAGGAAGACTGATTGAGGGAAGAGAGAGAGAAGGGGAGGAGAGAGAGGAGGTAGGGGTGAGAGAAGAAGAGAGAGAAGGGGAGGTAGGGGTGAGAGACTCTCATCACATATCTGAACAGTCAATGACACATTAAGCAGCAGGGTCAGTCCTACCTCTCAGGGTGGCCATCTTCAAAAAGACAGGTTGATCCTGGAGACGACAGGAGACTACTGCTGCAAAACAAGACAGGCTTGAGAGAGGGGTCAGGAAAAGGGAGGGAGAGAGGGGGAGGAAAGGAGTGAGGAAGGGAGAGGTGGAGGGATTGAGAGAGAAGGAGAGAGTTGGAATAGAGGGGAGGAGGATGAGGGAGAGAAAGAGGGGGAGTAGAGGAGTGAGAGAAAGAGGGAGAAAGAGGGAGAAAGAGGGAGTAGAGGAGAAAGAGGGAGAGAGAGAGGGAGTAGAGGAGAGAGAGGGAGTAGAGGAGAGAGAGAGAGGGAGTAGAGGAGAGAGAGAGGGAGAGAGGGAGTAGAGGAGAGAGAGAAAGAGGGAGTAGAGGAGAGAGAGAAAGAGGGAGTAGAGGAGAGGGAGGAGAGGAGAGAGAGAGAAAGAGGGAGTAGAGGAGAGAGAGAAAGAGGGAGTAGAGGAGAGAGAGGAGAGATAAAGAGGGAGTAGAGGAGAAGGAGGAGAGGAGAGAGAGAGAGAGAGAGAGAGAGAGAGAGGGAGTAGAGGAGAGAGAGAAAGAGGGAGTAGAGAAGAGAGAGAAAGAGGGAGTAGAGGAGAGGGAGGAGAGGAGAGAGAGAGAGAAAGAGGGAGTAGAGGAGAGGGAGGAGAGGAGAGAGAGAGAAAGAGGGAGTAGAGGAGAGGAGGGAGAGGAGAGAGAGAGAAAGAGGGAGTAGAGGAGAGAGAGAAAGAGGGAGTAGAGGAGAGAGAGTGGGGGAGAGGGAGGAGAGGAGAAAGAGAGAGTAGAGGAGAGGGAGGGAGAGGAGAGAGAGTAGAGGAGAGGGAGGAGAGAGAGAGAGAAAGAGGGAGTAGAGGAGAGGGAGGAGAGGAGAGAGAGAGAGAAAGAGGGAGTAGAGGAGAGAGAGTGGGGGAGAGGGAGGAGAGGAGAAAGAGAGAGTAGAGGAGAGGGAGGGAGAGGAGAGAGAGTAGAGGAGAGGGAGGAGAGAGAGAGAAAGAGGGAGGAGAGGAGGGAGAGAAAGGGGAGGGAGGAGTAAAGGGAGGAGCAGCAGAGGGAGAGAGAAAAGGGGGAGAGTGAAACAGGAGACATGGAGGATAAGGAGAGAGGTAGCACAACAGAGATGGAGAGAGAGAGACAGGAAGACAGGGAGCGACAGAGAGAAAGGAGGAGAGGGACAGAGTTGGGTGTGGAGGGAGAGGAGGATGAGACAGAGGAAAAGAAGGAGAGAAGGGAGAGAAAGGAAGAGGAGTTGAGGAGTAGAAGATGAGGGGAGGATCTCAGGGTAAAGAAAGAGGGGGAGGAGGGGGAACAGAGTGGGTGTGGAGGTAGAGAGGGATGAGAGAAAGGAGGAAGAGATGGAGAGGGGAGGGATTGATAAAGGAGTGTGGAAGTGACAGACACAGGAGAGGGGAACGAGGGATGGATGGAGGGAGGAGTGAAGGAGAGAGAGAGGTAGATTAGGAGCAACTGAGAGAGGTTGAGAGGACTAGGAATGGAGGAGAGAGGGATGGAGATGGGGTGAACAGGAGGGAGGGAGTGAAGGAGGGAGAGAGAGGAGAGAAATGCAGAGGGAGGAGCAGGGGAGGGAGAGAGAAAAAGGTGAGAAAGGGATGAAGAGGGAGGAGACAGAGGAGGAGAGAGGTAGTCTGGGTGAGAGAGACATTGGAAGAGAGAGAGAGGGATGAGAGGGGTAGTGGAGGTAGAGGTGGAGAAGGCAGAGAGAGGGAGAAGGAAGGAGAGGGGAGGGAAGAGATTGGATGGTTCCTACGTGATGCAGCGTAGACCCCAGGGTCTCTTCCCCTAGCCCTTCTCCCGAGGGAAGGAAAGACAACGGGACCACAACACCATCAAAACTCTACTAGGTCAAACACAAGCAGCACACGACCAGAAGCAAACACAATCACCCCTCCCCCGCACCCTACACATGCACCAAGCCACAATATATAGGAGACAGGAAGACAGGTGATTGGACGAGACAGCTAGAACACAGGTGGACTTGATGGACAACAATTAGCAGAGAGATCAGCATCCTGAACAGAGGACACAAGAACACCTGGGGAGAGGGGAACACGACAAAAGACCACACACACACACACACACACACACACACACACACACACACACACACACACACACACACACACACACACACACACACACACACACACACACACAGACGTAACTCTCCTCCCCATGAAGAGCAAACCCAGGGTTTGTGATACCACAGGAGCACTGAACTGAGTCAGAGAGAGAGAGAGAGAGAGAGAGAGAGAGAGAGAGAGAGAGAGAGAGAGACAGAGAGAGAGAGAGATAGAGAGAGAGAAGGAGAGAGAGAGACAGAGAGAGAGAGAGAGATAAGGAGAGTGAGAGAGAGAGAGAGAGAGATAAGGAGAGAGAGACAGAGTGAGAGAGAGAGAGAGATAAGGAGAGAGAGAGATAAGGAGAGAGAGAGAGAGAGATAAGGAGAGAGAGACAGAGTGAGAGAGAGAGAGAGATAAGGAGAGAGAGAGATAAGGAGAGAGAGGTGAGGAGAGAGATAAGGAGAGAGAGCGAGAGATAAGGAGAGAGAGAGGTGAGGAGAGAGAGACAGAGTGAGAGAGAGAGATAAGGAGAGACAGAGACAGAGAGAGAGATAAGGAGAGAGAGAGAGAGAGAGAGAGAGATAAGGAGAGAGAGAGAGAGAGACAGAGAGAGAGAGATAAGGAGAGAGAGAGATAAGGAAAGAGAGAGAGAGATAAGGAGAGAGAGACAGTGAGAGAGAGAGAGATAAGGAGAGAGAGAGAGAGAGATAAGGAGAGAGAGAGATAAGGAAAGAGAGAGAGAGAGAGATAGATAAGGAGAGAGAGATAAGGAGAGAGAGAGAGAGAGAGAGAGACAGAGTGAGAGAGAGATAAGGAGAGAGAGAGGTGAGGAGAGAGAGAGACAGAGTGAGAGAGAGATAAGGAGAGAGAGAGGTGAGGAGAGAGAGAGACAGAGTGTGTCTTTAGCTGTGTGTGTCCATGTTTAGCTGTGTGTGTGTGTGTCTGCCTTTGTATATGTGTGTGTTTAGCTGTGTGTGTGTCTGCGTTTGTGTGTGTATGTGTTTAGGTGTGCGTGTGTGTCTGCGTTTGTATATGTGTGTGTGTGTTTAGGAGTGTGTGCATGTGTGAGGAGAGTATGTACTGTATGTGTGTTTACATGTGTGTGTGTGTGTGTGTGTGTGTGTGAGGAGAGAATATATTGTGTGTTTAGCTGTGTGTGTATGAGTTTGAGTCAATAGCTATGTGTGTACGTCAGTGTGTGTGACAGAGAGAAAGAGTATGTATTTTGTGTGTGTGTGTGTGCGCGTGTGTGTGGGGGAGAGAGAGAGTGTGTTTGTGTGTGTGGGAGAGAGTGTGGGGAGGGAGAGTGTGTGGGAGAGAGAGTGTGTGTGTGTTCGTGTGTGGGATAGAGAGAGAGTGTGTGTGGGAGACAGTGTGTGTGTGGGGGGGGAGAGGTGAATAGTGTGTGTGTTTGTGTTGTGTTTGTGTGTGTAGGAGAGAGCGAGTGTGTGTGGGGGATAGAGAGAGAGAGTGTGTGTGGGGGATAGAGAGAGAGTGTGTGTGGGGGGGGGTGTGTTTGTTCTTGTGTGTGGGACAGAGAGTGTGTGTGTGGGGGGGGTGCGTGTGTGTTTGTGTGTGTGGGAGAGAGAATGTGTGTTTGTGTGTGTGGGAGAGAGTGTGTGTTTGTTCGTGTGTGGGATAGAGAGAGAGTGTGTGTGTGTGGGGGAGGGGGGGTGAATAGTGTGTGTGTGTTGTGTTTGTGTGTGTGTGTGGGAGGGAGTGTGTGTGTGTGGGAGAGAGAGAGTGTGTGTGGGGGATAGAGAGAGAGAGTGTGTGGGGGATAGAGAGAGAGTGTGTGTGGGGGGGTGAGTGTGTGTGGGGGGGAGAGTGTGTTTGTTCTTGTGTGTGGGACAGAGAGTGTGTGGGGGGGGTGCGTGTGTGTTTGTGTGTGTGGGAGAGAGAGTGTGTGTGTGGGGGAGGGGGGGTGAATAGTGTGTGTGTGTGTGGGGGAGTGTTTGTTTGTGTGTGTGTGTGGGAGAGGGAGTGTGTGTGTGGGGGGAGGGGGGGTGAATAGTGTGTGTGTGTGTGTGTGTGTGTGTGTGTGTGTGTGTGTGTGTGTGTGTGTGTGTGTGTGGGAGAGAGAGAGTGTGTGTGGGGGATAGAGAGAGAGAGAGAGAGTGTGTGTGTGTGGGGAGGGGGGGGGAGAGGGAGTGTGTGTGTGGGGGAGGGGGGGGTGAATTGTGTTTGTGTTGTGTTTGTGTGTGTGGGAGAGAGCGGGTGTGTGTGGGGGATAGAGAGAGAGAGTGTGTGTGGGGGAGTGTGTTTGTTCTTGTGTGTGGGACAGACAGTGTGTGTGTGGGGGGGTGCGTGTGTGTTTGTGTGTGTGGGGGAGAGAGAGAATGTGTGTTTGTGTGTGTGGGAGAGAGAGAGAGTGTTTGTGTGTTCGTGTGTGGGATAGAGAGAGAGTGTGTGTGGGAGACAGTGTGTGTGTGTGTGTGTGGGAGAGAGCGAGTGTGTGTGGAGTGTGTGTGGGGGATAGAGAGAGAGTGTGTGTGGGGGATAGAGAGAGAGAGTGTGTGGGGGATAGAGAGAGAGAGTGTGTGGGGGATAGAGAGAGAGAGTGTGTGTGGGGGGGGAGAGTGTTTGTTCTTGTGTGTGGGACAGAGAGTGTGTGTGTGGGGGGGGTGCGTGTGTGTTTGTGTGTGTGGGAGAGAGAGTGTGTGTTTGTGTGTGTGGGAGAGAGAGTGTGTGTTTGTTCGTGTGTGGGATAGAGAGAGAGTGTGTGTGTGTGGGATAGAGAGAGTGTGTGTGTGTGTGTGGGAGACAGTGTGTGTTTGTGTGGGAGGGGGGGTGAATAGTGTGTGTGTGTTGTGTTTGTGTGTGTGGGAGAGAGAGAGTGTGTGTGGGAGAGGGAGTGTGTGTGTGGGGGGGTATGTGTGTGTTTGTGTGTGGGAGAGAAAGAATGTATGTTTGTGTGTGTGTGTGTGTGTGGGAGAGTGTGTGTGTGTGTGTGTGAGGAGAGAATATATTGTGTGTGTTTAGCTGTGTGTGTATGAGTTTGAGTCAATAGCTATGTGTGTGCGTCAGTGTGTGTGACAGAGAGAAAGAGTATGTATTTTGTGTGTGTGTGTGTGTGTGTGTTTGAGTGTGTGAGAGAGAGAGTGTGTTTGTTCTTGTGTGTGGGACAGACAGTGTGTGTGTGGGGGGGTGCATGTGTGTTTGTGTGTGTGGGAGAGAGAGTGTGGGGAGGGAGAGTGTGTGTGTGTGTTCGTGTGTGGGATAGAGAGAGAGTGTGTGTGGGAGACAGTGTGTGTGTGTGTGTGTGTGAGAGAGGGAGTATGTGTGTGTGGGGGAGGGGGGGGTGAATAGTGTTTGTGTTGTGTTTGTGTGTGTGGAAGAGAGCGAGTGTGTGTGGGGGATAGAGAGAGAGGGAGTGTGTGTGGGGGGGAGAGTGTGTTTGTTCTTGTGTGTGGGACAGAGAGTGTGTGTGTGGGGGGGGTGCGTGTGTGTTTGTGTGGGTGGGAGAGAGAGAGTGTGTGTGTGTGTGTGTGGGAGAGAGCGAGTGTGTGTGGGGGATAGAGAGAGAGTGTGTGTGGGGGATAGAGAGAGAGTGTGTGTGGGGGATAGAGAGAGAGAGTGTGTGTGGGGGGGAGAGTGTGTTTGTTCTTGTGTGTGGGACAGAGAGTGTGTGTGTGGGGGGGGGTGCGTGTGTGTTTGTGTGTGTGGGAGAGAGAGAATGTGTGTTTGTGTGTTTGGGAGAGAGAGTGTGTGTTTGTTCGTGTGTGGGATAGAGAGTGTGTGTGTGTGTGTGTGGGGGAGAGGGAGTGTGTGTGTGGGGGAGAGGGGGGGTGAATAGTGTGTGTGTGTGTTGTGTGTGTGGGATAGAGAGTGTGTGTGGGGGAGTGTTTGTTTATGTGTGTGTGGGGGAGAGGGAGTGTGTGTGTGGGGGGAGGGGGGTGAATAGCGTGTGTGTGTGTTGTGTGTGTGGGAGAGAGAGTGTGTGTGGGGGAGTGTTTGTTTGTGTGTGTGTGGGGGAGAGGGAGTGTGTGTGTGGGGGAGGGGGGTGAATAGTGTGTGTGTGTTGTGTGTGTGGGAGAGAGAGAGTGTGTGTGGGGGATAGAGAGAGAGAGTGTGTGGGGGGGAGAGTGTGTTTGTGTGTGGGAGAGAGAGAGTGTGTTTGTTCTTGTGTGTGGGACAGAGAGTGTGTGTGTGTGTGTTTGTGTGTGGGATAGAGAGAGTATGTGGGGGGGGATTGTGTGTGTGTGTGTGTGTGTGTGTGTGTGTGTGTGTGTGTGGGATAGAGAGAGTGTGTGTGTGTGGGAGACAGTCTGTGTGTGTGGGGGAGGGGGGGTGAATAGTGTGTGTGTGTGTGTGTTGTGTGTGTGGGAGAGAGAGTGTGTGTGGGAGAGAGTGTGTGTGGGGTAGTGTGTGTGTGTGTGTGTGTGTGTGTGTGGGGGGGAGAGGGAGTGTGTGTGTGGGGGAGGGGGGGTGAATAGTGTGTGTGTGTCGTGTTTGTGTGTGTGGAAGAGAGCGAGTGTGTGTGGGGGATAGAGAGAGAGGGAGTGTGTGTGGGGGGGAGAGTGTGTTTGTTCTTGTGTGTGGGACAGAGAGTGTGTGTGGGGGGGGGGGGTGCGTGTGTGTTTGTGTGTGTGGGAGAGAGAGAATGTGTGTTTGTGTGTGTGGGAGAGAGAGTGTGTGTTTGTTTGTGTGTGGGATAGAGAGAGTGTGTGTTTGTGTGTGTGGGATAGAGAGAGAGTGTGTGTGTGTGGGAGACAGTCTGTGTGTGTGGGGGAGGGGGGGTGAATAGTGTGTGTGTGTGTTGTGTGTGTGGGAGAGAGAGTGTGTGTGGGGGAGTGTTTGTTTGTGTGTGTGTGGGGGAGAGGGAGTGTGTGTGTGTGGGGGGAGGGGGGGTGAATAGTGTGTGTGTGTTGTGTGTGTGGGAGAGAGAGAGTGTGTGTTTGTGTGTGTGGGAGAGAGAGTGTGTGTTTGTTTGTGTGTGGGATAGAGAGAGAGTGTGTGTGTGTGGGAGACAGTCTGTGTGTGTGGGGGAGGGGGGGTGAATAGTGTGTGTGTGTGTTGTGTGTGTGGGAGAGAGAGTGTGTGTGGGGGAGTGTTTGTTTGTGTGTGTGGGGGAGAGGGAGTGTGTGTGTGTGGGGGGAGGGGGGGTGAATAGTGTGTGTGTGTTGTGTGTGTGGGAGAGAGAGAGTGTGTGTGGGGGATAGAGAGAGAGAGTGTGTGGGGGGGAGAGTGTGTTTGTGTGTGGGAGAGAGAGAGTGTGTTTGTTCTTGTGTGTGGGACAGAGAGTGTGTGTGTGTGTGTTTGTGTGTGGGATAGAGAGAGTATGTGGGGGGGGATTGTGTGTGTGTGTGTGTGTGTGTGTGGGATAGAGAGAGTGTGTGTGTGTGGGAGAGAGAGAGTGTGTGTGGGGGATAGAGAGAGAGAGTGTGTTGGGGGGAGAGTGTGTTTGTGTGTGGGAGAGAGAGAGTGTGTTTGTTCTTGTGTGTGGGACAGAGAGTGTGTGTGTGTGTGTTTGTGTGTGGGATAGAGAGAGTATGTGGGGGGGGATTGTGTGTGTGTGTGTGTGTGTGTGTGGGATAGAGAGAGTGTGTGTGTGTGGGAGACAGTCTGTGTGTGTGGGGGAGGGGGGGTGAATAGTGTGTGTGTGTGTGTGTTGTGTGTGTGGGAGAGAGAGTGTGTGTGGGGGGGGAGGGGGGTGAATAGTGTGTGTGTGTGTTGTGTGTGTGGGGGAGAGAGTGTGTGTGGGGGAGTGTGTGTGTGTGTGTGTGGGGGGGGGAGAGGGACTGTGTGTGTGGGGGAGGGGGGGTGAATAGTGTGTGTGTGTCGTGTGTGTGGGATAGAGAGAGAGTTTGTGGGGGATAGAGAGAGAGTGTGTGTGTGGGGGGGAGAGTGTGTTTGTTCTTGTGTGTGGGACAGAGAGTGTGTGTGTGGGGGGGGGTGCGTGTGTGTTTGTGTGTGTGGGAGAGAGAGAATGTGTGTTTGTGTGTGTGGGAGAGAGAGTGTGTGTTTGTTTGTGTGTGGGATAGAGAGAGTGTGTGTGTGTGGGAGACAGTCTGTGTGTGTGGGGGAGGGGGGGTGAATAGTGTGTGTGTGTGTTGTGTGTGTGGGAGAGAGAGTGTGTGTGGGGGAGTGTTTGTTTGTGTGTGTGTGGGGGAGAGGGAGTGTGTGTGTGTGGGGGGAGGGGGGGTGAATAGTGTGTGTGTGTTGTGTGTGTGGGAGAGAGAGAGTGTGTGTGGGGGATAGAGAGAGAGAGTGTGTGGGGGGGAGAGTGTGTTTGTGTGTGGGAGAGAGAGAGTGTGTTTGTTCTTGTGTGTGGGACAGAGAGTGTGTGTGGGGGTGTGTGTGTGTGTGTGTGTTTGTGTGTGGGATAGAGAGTGTATGTGGGGGGGGGATTGTGTGTGTGTGTGTGTGTGTGTGTGTGTGTGTGTGTTTGTGTGTGGGATAGAGAGTGTATGTGGGGGGGGATTGTGTGTGTGTGTGTGTGTGTATTCATGTCTGTACAAACTCATGAAAATCCCTCAAACACTAAACAGCTCACATTCACACACAGACTCAGACTGATGAATCAATGAAGTTGATCAATATTCTTAGTGAATCTCTGGATGAATGAAACAGTGAGCAGTTCTCATGTAATGATGGTGATTAGTAACATGTTGTGTCTTGGTCTCCTCCATCAGATGCCTGTGATCTCACACTGGACCCAAACACAGCAAACAGAGACCTCTCTCTGTCTGAGGAGAACAGAACGGTGACACGGAGGAGAGAGGAGGAGCCGTATCCTGACCACCCAGAGAGATTTGAGGACTGGCCCCAGGTTCTGTGTAGAGAGGGTCTGTCTGGGCGCTGTTACTGGGAGACAGAGAGGAGAGGAGTGGTTGATATATCAGTGACATATAAAGGGATCAGCAGGAGAGGAGGGGTTAATGACTCTGTGCTTGGACACAATGACAAGTCCTGGAGTCTGTATTGTCATGGTAACAGTTACACTGCCTGGCACAATGATAAGAGAACTTTCCTACCTGCCCCCCCCTTCCCCTCCAGCAGAGTAGGAGTGTATCTGGACTGGCCGGCCGGCGCTCTGTCCTTCTACACAGTCTCCTCTGACACACTGACCCACCTGCACACATTCACCTCCACATTCACTGAGCCCCTCTATCCAGGGTTTAGGGTTGATAACCTTGACTCCTCAGTGACCCTGTGTCAGGTAGAATAGCCTTCAGTATGATCAACACACACACACACACACACATACACACACACACACACACACACACACATACACACATACACAAACACATACACACACACACACACATACACACATACACAAACACGCACACACACACACACACACGCACACACATACACACATACACGCACACACATACACACACACACACACACATACACACACACATATACACAAACACACACACATACACACACACATACACACACACACATACACACACACATACACGCACACTAGGGCTGTCCCTAACGACTATTTTTCTAACGATTAATCTAGCGATTATTTTTTCGATTAGTCGATTAATCTAACGACTAATTTAACGATTATTCTAACGATTATTTTTTTACTGTTCGATTAATATATCACTTAATTTTCCCCAAATAAATGTCAAAAACTTCTCTTATTAACATTTCAGTATTTTATTCAATTATTCTTGTACAAATATATAAATTATGCTTCTGCACTGCAGGGCAATATTCCACAACAAAAAAAATCCTCTCTGTCTTACAGTCCAACATAAAATATAATATTATAAAATATAAAAGTTAACTTCAAATAAAAAGAAAAGTGCAAGTAATGCAGTAGGCAAGTTCAAGTCATTTTCAGGAGGAATACCCAAATAAATACCACATAAAATCCTCTAATTAGTGCAATTCGAGTGCAATTCTACCGGAATACCGTAACTATACCTCTCAGTAACAATAACGATCTCAGTAACAATATAACATTCTCCCCCTCTCTCTGCTCTCCCTCTCCCACGCTCCTCTCTCCCCCCCTCCCCTTCTCTCTCTCCTCCTGCCTCCTCTACTCTCCTGCGCTCCTCTCTCCCCCTCCCTCCTCTCTCCCCTCTCTCTCTCCCCTCCCACCGCGCACCTCTCTCCCACACTCCTCTCTCTCCCACGCTCCTCTCTCCCCCTCTCCCTCGTCTCCTCCCCTCTCCCCTTCTCTCTCCTCCTGCCTCCTCCTCTCTCCTGCGCTCCTCTCTCCCCCTCCCCCTTCTCTCCTGCGCTCCTCTCTCCCCCTCCTCTCTCTCGCCCTCCCCCCTTCGCTCTCTCCCCCCCTCTCTCCCTTCTCCCCCCTCCACCTTAGGCATTACTGTGGAGGAATGTGAGCATGTCCACATCTCTTTCTTTCTTTCTTCTTCATCAAATGTGTGAAGTGGTGCCTGGAGGAAGTGTATACCCTGGGTGAAATGTGTTGATCACCTCACGGAAGCCTTGACCCTCCACAATAGCAACAGGTCTCATGTCCTTGACGATCATCTGGAAGATGCAGTTAGAAAGCTGAGCAGCCATCTGGGGTGTGCATGGAGTTGTGTTCTTTTTGTGGAAAAAGTCCTCCACACTGCTTTGCCTCCTGAAAATATTAAGCACATTAGTTAATTAAATAGCTAATGCTAATAGTGGCATATTTAAAAAATTAGACTAGTTTTAATGTTTTCTCAGGCGAGAAAGTAACCATGTAGATTCCCAATATGTGGTCAGTTTATCCAAATAACCTGTTTTGGGAGATTTTAGCACCGTTCTTCAAAAGCTCCGGTAGCTTCCCTGTTGCCTAGCAACATGTGCTTGTAAACAAAACGCTCTGCGCCCTACCTCGCGCACACATCTCTGATCACGTGTCTCTGATCACGTGAGGGCCCCTTAATCTCCACCTCACTGCTATGTTGAGCCAACTTGAATGCCAACATGGCCATTTAGAAGTCTGTCCATCACCACAACACATAGCCAGCTAGTAGCTACATGGCTAGCTAACGTGACTCTCGCTGCTATGTTATGATTAGCTAAATTGATGCTAACGTAGCCATTTAGGTGCGAGCACCACAATGACAACAGGCCACCGTAGCTAGCCAGCTACATAGCTAACGTTACTAACACCAGAAGACATACACACTGTGGTGAGCTACATTGCTTGTGTAACATTAGCTAGTAGCTATCCGTTTTTCACTCATACACGGCCGGAAAAGTGAACAGAAATACAACGGTGACTTACGGTGCCATCTTGCGGCTGTCTTCACAAAGAGCTCCGGGATGCTTTCGCTTCAAGTGCTCGTTCATTGCAGATGTACTGCTGTGATAAGCCATTTCAATTTTGCACAGTTTACAGAGCACCACATTGTTCGGTTTTTGTCTGAAGTACTCCCACACTTTGGACGATCGTGGGCGAGGTTTTTTAGCTGCCGGCTCTACTCCGGGGACCTCCATGTTTCCACTGGTCGCAGCCATGTTGTTTATTTGCGACGCATCGACGCACATTACGCAAGTCGACGTATTGACGTAGTCAATTACGTCGACTACGTCGACGCGTCGTCCCAGCCCTAACGCACACACATACACGCACACACATACACATACACACACACACACACACACACACACATACACGCACACACATACACGCACACACATACACGCACACACATACACACACACACATACACGCACACACATACATGCACACAAACACACACGCACGCATGCGCACACACATGCACACACACACACACACTCACACATCCATCCCTCCTCTCTTTGTCTCATTCCCCCCACAACTCTTCTTCGCTTCTCATTCAGGCACTCTGTGTGTGTGTGTGTGTGTGTGTGTGTGTGTGTGTGCATGCGTGTGTGTGTTTGTGTGCATATTATGTGTGTGTTTGTGTGCATGTATGTGTGTCTGTCTGAGTGTGTGTGTGTCTCTCTATCTCCCCCCCACCACCTCACAATCGACTGGGGCTACATACACACACACACACACACACACACACATACACACACACACACACACACACACCCATACACACAAACACACACACACTTCTAGCGAACCTGTGTGTGTCAGTCTGTCACAGAGTCACTGTGTCCCACACACAGTCAGACTGGACTCTCCCTAACCCTAACCCCCCCCCCTCTCTCTCTCTCTCTCTCTTTCTCTCTCCATCCCCCTCTCACTCTCTCTCTCTCCATCCCTCCCCTCCTCTCTCTCTCTCTCTCTCTCTCTCTCTCTCTCCATCCCTCTCCGTCTCTCTCTCTCTCTCTCTCCCTCTCCATCCCTCACCCCTCTCTCTCTATCTCTCTCTCTCTCTATCTCTCTCTCATCCCTCTCTCTCTCCATCCCTCTCTCTCTCTCTCTCTCTATCTCTCTCATCCCTCTCTCTCTCTCCATCCCCCTCTCTCTCTCTCTCTCTCTCTCTCCATACCCCTCTCTCTCCATCCTTCTCCCTCTCTCTCCATCCCTCCCCCCTCTCTCTCTCTCTCTCCATCCTTCTCCCTCTCTCTCTCTCCCTCTCTCCATCCTTCTCCCTCTCTCTCCATCCCTCTCTCTCTCCACCCCTCCATCCCTCTCTCTCTACCCCTCCATCCCTCTCTCCTTCTCTCCATCCCTCTCTCTCTCCTTCTCTCCATCTCTCCATCCCTCTCTCCTTCTCTCCATCCCTCTCTCTCTCTATCTCTCCTTCTCTCCATCCCTCTCTCCTTCTCTCTCTCTCCATCCCTCTCTCTCTCTCCGATCCTCTCTCTCTCTCTCCATCCCCCCTCCCGCCTCTCTCCCTCTCTCTCTCTCTCCATCGCTCTCCATCCCTCCCCCTCTCTCTCTTTCTCTCCCTCTCTCCATCCTTCTCCCTCTCTCTCTCCATCCCTCTCTCTCTCCATACCTCTCTCTCTCCACCCCTCCTTCTCTCGTTCTCTCATCTCTCTCTCTCTATCCCTCTCTCCTTCTCTCCATCCCTCCTTCTCTCCATCCCTCCCTCTCTCCATCTCTCCTACACACCTCTCATTTTCTCTTCCTGACATCTTGCCTCTATCTCTCCCTCTCTCTCTCACTCAGGCACTTAGCGTTTGTGTGTGTGTGTGTGTGTGTGCGCGTGTGTATGGAAACACTGCTTTGTGTGTGTGTGTGTGTGTGCGCGTGTATGGAAACACTGCTTTGTGTGTGTGTGTGTGTGCGCGTGTATGGAAACACTGCTTTGTGTGTGTGTGTGTGTGTGTGCGTGTATGGAAACACACTGTGCTGTGTGTGTGTGTGTGTGTGTGTGTGCGCATGTGTGTGTGTGTGTGTGAAGAGGAGAAGTGTCTACTGTGGGTTTGTGTCATTCCTCACACAGATATCACCACCAACCTCTCTCTCTCTCTCTCTCTCTCTCTCTCACACACACACACACACACACACAACACAGGGTGCATCAATACAAAGCAGAGATGTGTGTGACAGCTTTTGCCTAGTTTTGCCTCAAACACTCACTGACATCGATTCAAAGATCCTCATAGACTCAGAGAGAGAGAGAGACAGTCACACACACTTAAACACATGTAAAGACCCTCATAGACTCAGAGAGAGAGAGACACACACACTTAAACACATGTAAAGACCCTCATAGACTCAGAGAGAGTCACACACACTTAAACACATGTAAAGACCCTCATAGACTCAGAGAGAGAGAGAGACACACACACTTAAACACATGTAAAGACCCTCATAGACTCAGAGAGAGAGAGAGACAGTCACACACACTTAAACACATGTAAAGACCCTCATAGACTCAGAGAGAGAGAGACAGTCACACACACTTAAACACATGTAAAGACCCTCATAGACTCAGAGAGAGAGAGACAGTCACACACACTTAAACACATGTAAAGACCCTCATAGACTCAGAGAGAGAGACACACACACACACTTAAACACATGTAAAGACCCTCATAGACTCAGAGAGAGAGAGAGACAGTCACACACACTTAAACACATGTAAAGACCCTCATAGACTCAGCGAGAGAGAGAGAGACAGTCACACACACTTAAACACATGTAAAGACCCTCATAGACTCAGAGAGAGAGACACACACACACACTTAAACACATGTAAAGACCCTCATAGACTCAGAGAGAGAGAGACACACACACACACTTAAACACATGTAAAGACCCTCATAGACTCAGAGAGAGAGAGAGACAGTCACACACACTTAAACACATGTAAAGACCCTCATAGACTCAGAGAGAGAGAGACAGTCACACACACTTAAACACATGTAAAGACCCTCATAGACTCAGAGAGAGAGAGAGACAGTCACACACACTTAAACACATGTAAAGACCCTCATAGACTCAGAGAGAGAGAGACAGTCACACACACTTAAACACATGTAAAGACCCTCATAGACTCAGAGAGAGAGAGACAGTCACACACACTTAAACACATGTAAAGACCCTCAGAGACTCAGAGAGAGAGACAGTCACACACACTTAAACACATGTAAAGACCCTCATAGACTCAGAGAGAGAGAGAGACAGTCACACACACTTAAACACATGTAAAGACCCTCATAGACTCAGAGAGAGAGAGACAGTCACACACACTTAAACACATGTAAAGACCCTCATAGACTCAGAGAGAGAGAGAGACAGTCACACACACTTAAACACATGTAAAGACCCTCATAGACTCAGAGAGAGAGACACACACACACACTTAAACACATGTAAAGACCCTCATAGACTCAGAGAGAGAGAGAGACAGTCACACACACTTAAACACATGTAAAGACCCTCATAGACTCAGCGAGAGAGAGAGAGAGACAGTCACACACACTTAAACACATGTAAAGACCCTCATAGACTCAGAGAGAGAGACACACACACACACTTAAACACATGTAAAGACCCTCATAGACTCAGAGAGAGAGAGACACACACACACACTTAAACACATGTAAAGACCCTCATAGACTCAGAGAGAGAGAGAGACAGTCACACACACTTAAACACATGTAAAGACCCTCATAGACTCAGAGAGAGAGAGACAGTCACACACACTTAAACACATGTAAAGACCCTCATAGACTCAGAGAGAGAGAGAGACAGTCACACACACTTAAACACATGTAAAGACCCTCATAGACTCAGAGAGAGAGAGACAGTCACACACACTTAAACACATGTAAAGACCCTCATAGACTCAGAGAGAGAGAGACAGTCACACACACTTAAACACATGTAAAGACCCTCAGAGACTCAGAGAGAGAGACAGTCACACACACTTAAACACATGTAAAGACCCTCATAGACTCAGAGAGAGAGAGAGACAGTCACACACACTTAAACACATGTAAAGACCCTCATAGACTCAGAGAGAGAGAGAGACAGTCACACACACTTAAACACATGTAAAGACCCTCATATACTCAGAGAGAGAGAGAGACAGTCACACACACTTAAACACATGTAAAGACCCTCATAGACTCAGAGAGAGAGAGAGACACACACACTTAAACACATGTAAAGACCCTCATAGACTCAGAGAGAGAGAGACAGTCACACACACTTAAACACATGTAAAGACCCTCATAGACTCAGAGAGAGAGAGAGAGACAGTCACACACACTTAAACACATGTAAAGACCCTCATAGACTCAGCGAGAGAGAGAGAGACAGTCACACACACTTAAACACATGTAAAGACCCTCATAGACTCAGAGAGAGAGAGACAGTCACACACACTTAAACACATGTAAAGACCCTCATAGACTCAGAGAGAGAGAGAGACAGTCACACACACTTAAACACATGTAAAGACCTCATAGACTCAGAGAGAGAGAGAGACAGTCACACACACTTAAACACATGTAAAGACCCTCATAGACTCAGAGAGAGAGACACACACACACACTTAAACACATGTAAAGACCCTCATAGACTCAGAGAGAGAGAGAGAGACAGTCACACACACTTAAACACATGTAAAGACCCTCATAGACTCAGAGAGAGAGAGAGACAGTCACACACACTTAAACACATGTAAAGACCCTCATATACTCAGAGAGAGAGAGAGACAGTCACACACACTTAAACACATGTAAAGACCCTCATAGACTCAGAGAGAGAGAGACAGTCACACACACTTAAACACATGTAAAGACCCTCATAGACTCAGAGAGAGAGAGACAGTCACACACACTTAACACATGTAAAGACCCTCATAGACTCAGAGAGAGAGAGACAGTCACACACACTTAAACACATGTAAAGACCCTCATAGACTCAGAGAGAGAGAGACAGTCACACACACTTAAACACATGTAAAGTCAGTAGAATGTAAATGATGTTAAGGAAGTTGAGTAAAGGAGTGTTTAATCTGTAATAGGGAGGAGGGTGAAGGTGGTGAGATGATGGGGAAAGGGGGGTTCAGAGGGTCTAGGTGTGTTTGTTTCATGACTGTTTGATTGTCTTTGTTTTGATTGTGTATTTGTGCTGGTAGAGGGTTGGACATTGATCATCTTAGCTTCTTCCATCCCCTTTTCAAACTGTTCATGAGTTTGTTGCTGTATTTCATTGTTCGTGTTATTTGTTTTCTTCTGTGGTGTTATGGTGCATGTGTGAGGTTATTTGGTGTGTGTGTGTGTGTGTGTGTGTGTGTGTGTGTGTGTGTGTGTGTGTGTGCGCACATATGAATACAGGTATATGAGTATAACTAGAAAGGGTGCTCAGAGAGCACAGGCCTCTGTGCATGAATGTGTTTTGTTGTGTAACTGAGTTGAAATGGTTCAAGTCCCACCTCAGTTTATATCTAATAGACCACAGGATCCAGCTAAGAAAATGTCATTCTTCCTGATAGCGTGTTTATCTCATTTGTTTCTCATTAATCAGATATTATTTTGTTTTACATGCATAGAAACATAGATAATATTGTTTGCTTAAACAGGAAATAAATAAAGTTAATATCTATATCTAAAGCTGATTTGACTCCTTATTGTAACGAAGAGCAAACGTTCTTATAATAATAATTAACAAATCTTCATCAGGATTAGAACCAGGACTCCTGATTATAAGAACAATCTTCATCAGGATTAGAACCCAGGACTCCTGATTATAAGAACAATCTTCATCAGGATTAGAACCAGGACTCCTGATTATAAGAACAATCTTCATCAGGATTAGAACCCAGGACTCCTGATTATAAGAACAATCTTCATCAGGATTAGAACCCAGGACTCCTGATTATAAGAACAATCTTCATCAGGATTAGAACCCAGACTCCTGATTATAAGAACAATCTTCATCAGGATTAGAACCCAGACTCCTGATTATAAGAACAATCTTCATCAGGATTAGAACCCAGACTCCTGATTAAAGAGTGACTCCTTATCCACTCAGCCATGAGGCGGGTCAGGTCCAATTAGGCCAAGTTTTGTTTTAATGTTCCTTCATGTATTCGCCCATTGATTCTGATCCGCTCCAGAAGTGAATGGGTTCTTAGTTGGCCCCTGCTACTCCCCTCCACCCTCTCTCTCTCCACCCCTCCATCCCTCTCTCTCTACCCCTCCATCCCTCTCTCTCTACCCTCCATCCCTCTTAGTTGGCCCATGCTACTCCCCTCCACCCCTCTCTCTCTACCCCTCCATCCTCTCTCTCCACCCCTCCACCCCTCTCTCTCTACCCCTCCATCCTCTCTCTCCACCCCTCCATCCCTCTCTCTCTACCCCTCCATCCTCTTAGTTGGCCCATGCTACTCCCTCCACCCCTCTCTCTCTCCACCCCTCCATCCCTCTCTCTCTCCACCCCTCCATCCCTCTTAGTTGGCCCATGCTACTCCCCTCCACCCCTCTCTCTCTCCACCCCTCCATCCCTCTCTCTCCACCCCTCCATCCCTCTCTCTCCACCCCTCCATCCTCTTAGTTGGCCCATGCTACTCCCCTCCACCCCTCTCTCTCTCCACCCCTCCATCCCTCTCTCTCCACCCCTCCATCCCTCTCTCTCCACCCCTCCATCCCTCTCTCTCTACCCCTCCATCCCTCTTAGTTGGCCCATGCTACTCCCCTCCACCCCTCTCTCTCTCCACCCCTCCACCCCTCTCTCTCTCCACCCCTCCATCTCTCTCTCTCCACCCCTCCATCCCTCTCTCTCTACCCTCCATCCCTCTTAGTTGGCCCATGCTACTCCCCTCCACCCCTCCATCTCTCTCTCTCCACCCCTCCACCCCTCTCTCTCTCCACCCCTCCATCCCTCTCTCTCTACCCCTCCATCCCTCTCTCTCCACCCCTCCACCCCTCTCTCTCTCCACCCCTCCACCCCTCTCTCTCTACCCCTCCATCCCTCTCTCTCCACCCCTCCACCCCTCTCTCTCCACCCCTCCATCCCTCTCTCTCTACCCCTCCATCCCTCTTAGTTGGCCCCTGCTACTCCCCTCCACCCCCTCTCTCTCTCCACCCCTCCATCCCTCTCTCTCTAACCCTCCATCCCTCTCTCTCCACCCCTCCACCCCTCTCTCTCTCCACCCTCCACCCCTCTCTCTCTACCCCTCCATCCCTCTCTCTCCACCCCTCCACCCCTCTCTCTCCACCCCTCCATCCCTCTCTCTCTACCCCTCCATCCCTCTTAGTTGGCCCCTGCTACTCCCCTCCACCCCTCTCTCTCTCCACCCCTCCATCCCTCTCTCTCTACCCCTCCATCCCTCTCTCTCTACCCCTCCATCCCTCTTAGTTGGCCCATGCTACTCCCCTCCACCCCTCTCTCTCTCCACCCCTCCATCCCTCTCTCTCTACCCCTCCATCCCTCTTAGTTGGCCCATGCTACTCCCCTCCACCCCTCTCTCTCTCCACCCTCCATCCCTCTCTCTCCACCCCTCCATCCCTCTTAGTTGGCCCATGCTACTCCCCTCCACCCCTCTCTCTCTCTACCCCTCCATCCTCTCTCTCTACCCCTCCATCCCTCTCTCTCTCTACCCCTCCATCCCTCTTAGTTGGCCCATGCTACTCCCCTCCACCCCTCTCTCTCTCTACCCCTCCATCCCTCTCTCTCTACCCTCCACCCCTCTCTCTCTCTACCCTCATCCCTCTCTCTCTACCCTCCATCCCTCTCTCTCTCCACCCCTCCATCCCTCTCTCTCTACCCCTCCATCCCTCTTAGTTGGCCATGCTACTCCCCTCCACCGAGGTTCATGAAAATCACTCTGTAGCTTT
>NC_140257.1:3787134-3820134 GCF_949987555.1 Borostomias antarcticus | reverse complement strand
CAACACCCACATGTTTTTGGCAAGAGCAGAACACTTCTGAGGAGACACTTCTCTTCTGAGCAGAACACTTCTGAGGAGAACACTTCTGAGGAGAACACTTCTCTTCTGAGGAGAACACTTCTGAGCAGAACACTTCTGAGCAGAACACTTCTGAGCAGAACACTTCTGAGCAGAACACTTCTGAGGAGAACACTTCTCTTCTGAGCAGAACACTTCTGAGCAGAACACTTCTGAGGAGAACACTTCTCTTCTGAGGAGAACACTTCTGAGGAGAACACTTCTGATGAGAACACTTCTGAGGAGAATACTTCTGAGCAGAACACTTCTCTTCTGAGCAGAACACTTCTGAGCAGAACACTTCTGAGGAGAACACTTCTCTTCTGAGCAGAACACTTCTGAGGAGAACACTTCTCTTCTGAGCAGAACACTTCTGAGGAGAACACTTCTGAGGAGAACACTTCTGAGGAGAACACTTCTGAGCAGAACACTTCTCTTCTGAGGAGAACACTTCTGAGGAGAACACTTCTCTTCTGAGGAGAACACTTCTGAGGAGAACACTTCTGAGCAGAACACTTCTGAGGAGAACACTTCTCTTCTGAGGAGAACACTTCTAAGGAGAACACTTCTGAGCAGAACACTTCTGAGGAGAACGCTTCTCTTCTGAGGAGAACACTTCTGAGCAGAACACTTCTGAGGAGAACACTTCTGAGGAGAACACTTCTGAGGAGAACACTTCTGAGCAGAACACTTCTGAGGAGAACACTTCTCTTCTGAGGAGAACACTTCTGAGGAGAACACTTCTCTTCTGAGGAGAACACTTCTGAGGAGAACACTTCAATTCTGAGGAGAACAGTTCTGAGGAGAACAGTTCTGAGGAGAACACTTCTGAGCAGAACACTTCTGAGGAGAACACTTCTCTTCTGAGGAGAACACTTCTCTTCTGAGGAGAACACTTCTGAGCAGAACACTTCTGAGGAGAACACTTCTCTTCTGAGGAGAACACTTCTGAGCAGAACACTTCTGAGGAGAATACTTCTGAGCTGAACACTTCTCTTCTGAGCAGAACACTTCTGAGCAGAACACTTCTGAGGAGAACACTTCTGAGGAGAACACTTCTCTTCTGAGCAGAACACTTCTGAGGAGAACACTTCTGAGGAGAACACCTCTTCTGAGCAGAACACTTCTGAGGAGAACACTTCTGAGGAGAACACTTCTGAGGAGAACACTTCTGAGCAGAACACTTCTCTTCTGAGGAGAACACTTCTGAGGAGAACACTTCTCTTCTGAGGAGAACACTTCTGAGGAGAACACTTCTCTTCTGAGGAGAACACTTCTGAGGAGAACACTTCTGAGCAGAACACTTCTGAGGAGAACACTTCTGAGCAGAACACTTCTGAGCAGAACACTTCTGAGGAGAACACTTCTCTTCTGAGGAGCCATTTTCCTTTTGTTTGTTCATGAAATGTATCCGAGTCCCTCAAAGAGATGAATAGTCATGATTTCAAAGGAACCTGAAGATCTACAGTATCATCCCAGAAAGACACTTCTCTCAGCCATCAGTACACTCGCTATCAACCAAAACACCCCTCCCTTGATCTCCACCAGCGAAGAATCAGACATCGTTGTCGCTTTGTGTGTGTGTGTGTGTGTGTGTGTGTGATAGAGAGACAGTATCTAGAGACCTGTACAAACATGAGCATTTTTCCATCTCGCCCCAGCTACACGCACACACACACATCCACACACACATCCACACATCCACACACACATCCACATCCACACACACACACACACACACATACACACACACACACACACATCCACACACACATACACACATCCACACACACATACACACATCCACACACACACACACACACACACACACACACACATACACACACACACACATCCACGCACACATACACATACACACACACACATCCACACACACACACACACACACACACACACACACACTGGTGTGCCTGCATCTTTCCTCTTGTCGTTCTGCTCTCTGGACATGAATGGCTGTTATCTGGAGAACCATCTAGGAACCACCCTAACGCCTTCACACACACACACACACACACACACACACACACACACACACACACACACACACACACACACAGGCAAAGAGACACACATATGCACACACCCCACTGTAACTACCCATCAATCGGCCAGCTACACAACAATCAAATCAGCCAATCAAATTTGTCACTGGCGCGACCACGCCGCCCCGCTATCAGATGACGAGTGGAGGACCAGGAAGTAACCGCAGCGTGGGGAGATGTGTTGGGTCCTGATAGGAGGAGGACCAGGAAGTAACCGCAGCGTGGGGAGATGTGTTGGGTCCTGATAGGAGGAGGACCAGGAAGTAACCGCAGCGTGGGGAGATGTGTTGGGTCCTGATAGGAGGAGGACCAGGAAGTAACCGCAGCGTGGGGAGATGTGTTGGGTCCTGATAGGAGGAGGACCAGGAAGTAACCGCAGCGTGTGGAGATGTGTTGGGTACTGGGAGGAGGACCAGGAAGAAGGAAGAGGAAATTGGAATTAATATTGGCTTATAATTATAATTAACTATTATTAATAAACTTCATTAATACATCCATGGTGAAACGGCACGTTTGTTGGTTAAGAGCTCCCCCTGCTGGCTATTCAGGTTCTAACAGGCTGCAATTGGCTTACCCATCCTAGTCAGAGCACTCTCCGCCGACCCCTTTGTGTACATGCGGGCCTCGGAGCTGCCGGCGTGTTCATCTAAATTATCGCCTAAAATTATCAAGTGGAAGCTAGTGCTCCCACTCGGAGCTGCCTGTGTGTTTGTTTTGGGGGGTATTGCTGCATTCTTCTGGTATTCCACTTTGCGTCGGCTAGTGGGAGCCGGGGAATTACACTAGCTTAGTCTCTGTGGCGCTCCGTGGTGATCGTGGACCGAAACATCTCCGAAGGGCCATCCAGCGGTCCCTCCGGTCACCATGGAGGCCAAGACACTAGGCTGTATCTCCTTAGGACTCCACGAATCGCTGACCCGTGGAGGCCAGGGACTATAATGTACAGCAGTCCTCCTGTGGCGCTCTTTGACGGTCTTAGTGGGCTGAGTTACCTCTGAGCGTCTTCCCGATCGCGGCCCACTCTGAGTGGAGGCAGGGGGCTAGATGCCGTTCCTATCCTATCTATCTAATCCTTCTCATCAGGGTGGTAGGGTAGGGTCTAGACCAGGGGTCGGCAACCTTTACAATCAAAAGAGCAATTTTTGGGCAAAAAAATTATAACAAATCTGACTGGAGCCGCAAAACATTTGAGCCCTATAATAAAGGCAGTATTACTGTAACACTACAGTAGATATTTTTCTATAGGCCTGGTGGTATGCATCCGGATGGGGGTGACATTTAAGGGAGAGGGAGGTCTGGGAGTCATCCCCCAGGTCTGGTAGTCATCCCCCAGGTCTGGTAGTCATCCCCCAGGTCTGGGAGTCATCCCCCAGGTCTGGGAGTCATCCCCGAGGTCTGCGAGTCATCCCCCAGGTCTGGTAGTCATCCCCCAGGTCTGGGAGTCATCCCCGAGGTCTGGGAGTCATCCCCCAGGTCTGGGAGTCACAATCGCTCCAAAGCCACAGGTTGCAGACCCCTACACTAGGTCACACAACAAAGGATCTACTTTAACAATCAAGGATTTACCTTAACAATCAAGGATCTACTTTAACAATGGAACAAAGGATCTACTTTAACAATCAATGATCTACTTTAACAATCAAGGATCTACTTTAACAATCAAGGATCTACTTTAACAATGGAACAAAGGATCTACTTTAACAATCAAGGATTTACTTTAACATTCAAGGATCTACTTTAACAATGGAACAAAGGATCTACTTTAACAATCAAGGATCTACTTTAACAATGGAACAAAGGAACTACTTTAACAATGGAACAAAGGATCTACTTTAACAATCAATGATCTACTTTAACAATCAAGGATCTACTTTAACAATGGAACAAAGGATCTACTTTAACAATCAAGGATTTACTTTAACAATCAAGGATCTACTTTAACAATCAAGGATCTACTTTAACAATCAAGGATCTACTTTAACAATCAAGGATCTACTTTAACAATGGAACAAAGGATCTACTTTAACAATCAAGGATCTACTTTAACAATCAAGGATCTACTTTAACAATCAAGGATCTACTTTAACAATCAAGGATTTATGGCGCGTTCCAGGCAACCCGTTACTCGTGTTTTTCCGACCTCCTACACGTGAAAATGCTCTGGAATGGCAGTCAAACCCGTAACTTCCCACCCGTGAACTCGTATAGATCGATGTACTCCCAGTTGCCGGGTGGGAAGTTACGGGTTTGACTGCCATTCCAGAGCATTTTCACGTGTAGGAGGTCGGAAAAACACGAGTAACGGGTTGCCTGGAACGCGCCATTACTTTAACAATCAAGGATCTACTTTAACAATCAAGGATTTACTTTAACAATCAAGGATCTACTTTAACAATGGAACAAAGGATCTACTTTAACAATCAAGGATTTACTTTAACAATCAAGGATCTATTTTAACAATCAAGGATCTACTTTAACAATCAAGGATCTACTTTAACAATCAAGGATCTACTTTAACAATCAAGGATCTACTTTAACAATCAAGGATCTACTTTAACAATCAAGGATCTACTTTAACAATCAAGGATCTACTTTAACAATGGAACAAAGGATCTACTTTAACAATCAAGGATCTACTTTAACAATCAAGGATCTCCTTTAACAATCAAGGATCTACTTTAACAATCAAGGATTTACTTTAACAATCGAGGATCTACTTTAACAATCAAGGATTTACTTTAACAATGATGATGTTGTTTCCATTCGCCAGTCCTCAGTTCCAACACTGACACCAACTAATGAGGGCTTGCATGGCACTCACACACACACACACGCATGCACACACACACACACACACACACACACACACACACACACACACACTAAGGGGCATTGAGGTGCACTTAAGCTGTAATGACCCCTAAGCCCAATAGGAGGTGCTACATATCCTCCTGCCCACTCCTTATGCCCAAGCCACAGTGCACACTTGTTCTGCTCCTGTGATCAGAATCACCTCACCTAGCAACAGATGACATGGTAAGAACAACTCTCACATAAAATCTGCCATTGGCTGATGAGAGATTAGTGAAGTGAAAGTTGTGGGACTTTCCAGACCTCATGTCTTTCAGTGGAGGGGAAGCTGGAGGTAAACACCCTGCTGTAGCAGCACTGACCGGCCCTGAGATGAGGAACAGGACAGACCACATATTCTGTCCCCAATGTGTGTGTCTGTACACAAGTAGACAGATAGCTAACATGTCCCAGAGAAAGACGGAAGCTGGAGTAAAGTTGAGTGTACTTTAGTGTTGTCCTTTTCTCAGGAATCTTTTCACTGTAAAACTGTACAAAGATAATACAAAGGCATTGTATCAATAAACGTCAGTGTACAGTATGCATCACATGTCAATTAACACATGTATATAGTTACACATAACTTATTTGCTTATAGTGTAAATACAACCATATAGTTTAAAATATGTAACAAAATGAAATAGACTGATTCAAATCTACCAGAATCTACCATAGAGGTAACCTACCGTAGCTATAGCAACAAACCCTAGCTACATAACGTCAGCTTAGAATGGATATAGAAGAGCTACACTTAGCTACTTTCCTATTGACAATATCCACACAAAACGAAGTTTCTAGCACAAACATCACTGCGTAGATATAACTTAACTTACAAGCGATGCTTTCCAAGGCACAAAAGTAAAAAGGGAAACAATAAAGCTGGCGCGGCAAGTCACATGCGATTGCCATAACGTGGAGTGAAAACTAAACAACTTCCTGGTCACATGACCAAACAAATCAGACTAGCCATGGCTAGAAGAGTACCTATTTTCAAAATAAGGGTACATTTTTTCATCCTCAAAATAAAGCAGTGTTTCTTATAGAACGTGACACTCCCCGTCTGATATAATTACTATACCACTATCTTAAAACTAAAATAAGGAGCTGGAGAACACATGTCTGGAGAACACAAACTAACTAAACTCAGTCCATATCCTCAGCAGTCATGAGTAGGACCGTCTCAGAGACAGGCCTCAGGAAGGTCTTTGTTAATCCAGATCTTGTGACCTTGAGTTCAATCTTCCTGACCTTCCCTTCCTGGTCAGGGAATGTTTTTGTAACAAGAGCTAAAGGCCACTCGTTCCTCTTCACTTGGTTATCCTTAAGCAGGACTAGGTCACCCTTCTTGATATTAGGTTGTATGTCATGCCACTTGCTGCGAGTTTGGAGCGTTGGAAGGTACTCACGCCTCCATCTGTGCCAAAAGGTGTTGGCAAGATGTTGCACCTGCCTCCATTGCTGGCGGTGGAGATCCTTGCTGTCAAAGGTTCCCGGAGGAGGGAGAAGAGTGCACACCTTTTGTGTCAGGAGTGAAGCAGGGGTCAGGAGAAAGGGAGATTCTGGGTCTGAAGAGATGGGTGCGAGGGGCCTGGCGTTAACGATCGCCGTAACTTCTGCCATTAAGGTGGGAGGAATGAGGAGGGTTGAAAATCCATGAACAGCCTTCCTCACCCAAGTACTTCCTGACACTGGGCTCTTCGGGATCTGTGAGTAGCATATGTAACTCCTTGCAGGCGCCTGTAAAATGCGTCCCACAGTCAGAACGAATTTGCTTAGCAGGGCCTCTCAGTGCAAAGAATCGTCGTAAGGCATCGATGAAACTTGACGTATCCATAGACTCGATGAGTTCGATGTGCACGGCACGCACGCTCATGCACGTGAAGAGGACTGCCCACCTCTTGCTGTTAGCCTGACCGCCACGGGTTCGTCTTGTGGTGACAGCACACGGGCCGAAAACATCAAGTCCTACATAGGTGAAAGGTGGCTCTGTGCTGAGACGGTCAGAGGGTAGGTCTGCCATTTTCTGTTCTACAGCCCTCCCACGAAGTTTGTTGCAAGCCACACATTTGCGAAGGATGCTGTTGATGCACCGCTTGGCTCCAACTATCCAGAATCCTGCTGTGCGGATCGACCCCTCCGTGAAGACACGACCCTGATGCTTGACTCTTTCGTGGTAATGCCTCACAAGGAGTGTCGCTAAGTGGCTGCGACTTGGGATGATGACAGGAAACTGTTCTCTTGTGTCGAGGGCTGCACGCTTAAGCCTTCCCCCTATTCTTAGAAGGCCATCTTCGTCCACATAGGGGTTCAGCTTTCTTAGCGAACTGTTTTTGGGGATGTGTTTCCCAGCAGTCAAGCAGGCAAACTCTTCTCTGTAAGTCTCCCTTTGCACACAGCTGATGATGAGAGTTTCTGCTTTTGATAGCTCTCCCACTGTGCAGGGCTTTGTGAGACTGCTACAGGTCTTGTGGTTGGCTTTGACTGCAGCTCTCTTGTACTCCAAGATGTGGGTTAGTGATGCTATAGCTCTCACAAGAGACTTCCATGAAGAGAACCGCTCAAAGCGATGAGATCCCAGGTTAGATGGAGGAACGGAGAGAGTGGTAGCATAAGAACGTACCTCACTGTCAGAATCAGCTCCTTCGGGCTGGAACAGGAAAGGGGGTCCTGTGAGCCATGCAGTGTTTGTTAGCTCGGCAGCAGGTACAGATCGAGTGGCGTGATCCGCTGGGTTTTGAGTTGTGTGGATGTAGTGCCACTGCTCTGGTTTGGTGAACTTCCTGATTCGTTGTACCCTGTTGCAAACATACACATAAAACCGTCTGGTCTGGTTATATATGTACCCCAAGACGACTTTGCTGTCTGTGTAGAACTGCATCGTGTCCACACTGATGTCCAGCTCTCTCTCTGCCAACTCCGCCATTTCGACTGCCAACACGGCAGCACCAAGCTCCAATCTTGGGATAGTATGTGCAGCTGTAGGGGCTAGTTTCGCCTTTCCCAGGACAAAACCGACATGACACTCTCCATCACCATCGATCACCCTGAGGTAAGCTACTGCAGCGATAGCCTTCACTGAAGCGTCTGAGAAGATGTGGAGCTCTTTCCTTTGAGTGGTAGATAAGGTGGTAGGAGTGTATGTTCTTGGTATCTTGATCTCTCCCAGATCTTGTAACGAGTCTTCCCACATCCTCCATTCTGCTTCCTTTTCATCCGGTAGAGGGCTGTCCCAGTCAAGAGCCTCATTTCAGGTGAGTTCTCGCAGCAGGAACTTCCCCTGAATGACGACTGGCGCGACGAGACCGAGGGGTTCGAACAAGCTGTTCACTGTGGCTAGAGCACCCCTGCGGGTGAAGGGCTTCTCTGCGACCGCTATTCTGAAGGTGAAGATGTCATGCTTGAGCTCCCAGCTGAGTCCTAAGCTGCGTTGAATGAGTGCAGAGTTGTCATCGAAGTCCAAGTTCTGCAGTCCCTTTGCATGGTCTTCTGACGAGAAGGCCTCCAAGACGTCAGAGCAGTTTGACGCTATCATATGGAGCCTAAGGTTGGAGACAGCAAGCATCTTCTGTGTCCTTTTCAACAGGTCGATGGCTCCTGTGGCTGACGGGAGCGACTTGAGGCCGTCGTCGACATAGAAGTCGCGCTCTACAAAGTGCCCGGCATCCATCCCATATTCACCTGCTCCATGTTCTGCTGCTCGGTGAAGACCATAGATGGCTACTGCTGGTGATGGCGAGTTACCGAAAACATGGACTTTCATACGATACTCGACAATCTCCTGGCTGGGATCGTTATCTCTGAACCATAAGAAACGCAGAAAGTCTCGGTTGTCTTCTCGAACGACAAAACTGTGAAACATCTGCTCGATGTCTGCTATGATAGCCACTGTTTCTCTTCGGAAGCGCAGCAAGACTCCAAGCAAGCTGTTGTTCAGATCTGGACCGGTAAGTAGCACATCGTTCAGGGAGATGCCGTGATGTTGAGCACTGGAGTCGAAGACAACCCTGACCTTGTCTGGCTTTTGAGGGTGGTAGACGCCGAAGATGGGCAAGTACCAGCATTCGCTTCCCTCCAGTAGTGGTGGAGCCAACTTGGCCTGGTCATGATCAAAGATTTTTTGCATTAAGGTGACAAAGTCAGCCTTCATCTTGGGCTTCCTTTCTAGGTTGCGGCGGAGGGAGGTTAGCCTGCTGAGAGCCTGGACTTGATTGTTCGGGAGCCGTCGACGAGGGGATCGGAATGGGAGAGGTGCAACCCAGCTGTTGGTGTCATCCATTACCATCTCTCTGTCCATGAACTCCAGGAACAGTCGGTCTTCGATGGAAAGCCCCACTTTGTCGTCATCTTTGGTGCTCTCAAAGATTGTGCTGCCTAGGCTGCAGTCATCAAGGACTGGGCTGTTGCGTTTAAGGCTGTGAGGAGAGGTGTTGTTCCGCACTTTGGGGCTGAATCTCTCCTTGACCTGAAGATGGTTAGGGCACGGAGTGAGGAGAGATGGCCTTCCGTTTTCAAGCACGTTGGTGCGGTAGGAAGTCACAGCTGCTGGCAAGTGGGCTGAACCCAAGCACACGTCCCCTATAACAACCCATCCCAGGTCTAGTCGTTGGGCATAGGGGGCGCTGTGAGGACCATTGCGTTGTTCCCTAACTTTATGGACCTGAAGGATGTCACGTCCCAGAAGTATCAGTATCTGGGCTTCAGGGTCCGGGCGAGGTATTCTATGAGCAATGGACTTCAGGTGACTATGGTGTCGTGCTGCCTCAGGGGTCGGGATCTCTGACCGGTCTTCCGGCATATGATTGCACTCGATGAGTGTTGGAAGTATCACACTTGTTTTTCCATCCAACGACAACGCCAAGAACCCTGTGGCTCTTCTCCCAGATGTCTCAGTGACTCCTGCACATGTACGGAGGGTGTACGGTGAGTCTGAACCTCTAATTTGGAAGAGGTCAAAGAATTCAGACCTTGCCAGAGATCTATTACTCTGGTCATCCAGAATAACATAGACGTTAGTGGCTCTGTCTGGGTGTGCTTTGGGATATACCTTCACCAGGCAGATCTTGGAACAGGACCTGAGGTTTTGACCTCTGCCACAGACTTCTGTACATTTAGAGGTGACTGCTGGCTGAGGTGTCTCCTCTTCACTCTCCCCGCCATGCTCTGTGGAGGGGTCCTTTGTGTCCCACGGGGGAGGTCCAGGGTGGAGCGCCGCTATGTGCTCATCACTCTTGCATTCCCCACACTTCAAAGCTACCTTACAGTTCTTCGCCATGTGAGTTGTAGAGGAGCAACACCTAAAGCAGACACCATTCTCTTTCAGGAAGGCCTTGCGCTCCTCAAGTGGCTTGCTTCGAAAACCCCTACACTTCTTTAGGGGATGGGGTTTCTGGTGGATGGGTCATTGTTTTCCAACGTCATCAAGCCTGTTGCTCGAACTGTATGACTGAGAAGCTGAGCGGTTTGCTGAGATGTCTGTCTTGTGGGTGGAAACATGCCTTTTGGTATATCTAGATTCCTTTTCAGATCGCTCGGGCTTTGAGGACCCTGGGGAGGACTTGTTGGATGTTTTCAAAGGAGCTGAAGGGAGAGTAAAGCTTGGGTCGTTTCTTCTGCGTGCTTCACTGCAGACGAAGTCTGTGAAGAAGGCGAACGGGGGAAAAGAGACACGGTGCTGCTCTTTGTAGTGGGAACCCCTAGCTAGCCACCTCTCTTGTAGACTGTGTGGCAGCTTCTCGACTATTGGGTTGACACGCCTGGCAGTGTCCAGGTACGAGAGCCCCGGCAAGTAGCCCTCAGACTTAGCGGAGTCTAACTCCATCAGCAGGTCCCCCAGTTCCCTCAGCTTTAAGGGGTCTTTGTGAGAGCTGTTCAGAAAGTTCTCTATCCTCTCGAAGAGAGCTCTCTCTATCACTTCAGGCGAGCCGTAACACTCTCCTAAGCGTTCCCAGACAAGTCTTAGGCCTACTGCAGGGCTGCCCACGTGCACAGAACGGATCCTTGTAACGTGCTTTGAGGACTCACTTCCTAACCACTTTGTCAAGAGGTCAAGCTCCTCACTGGCAGTTAAGTTCAGTCCTCCAGTGGCATTGATGAAAGAGGACTTCCATGCCCTATAATTTTCTGGGCGGTCGTTGAACTGGCTGAGACCAGAATTCACAAGCTCTCTACACACCAAGTACCTTGCGATGTCACTCATACCAGTCGTGCTATCAGAATGCAGCTGCAGTGAGGCTCTGAGAGGGGAGTGGGGTGGCTGAGCAGGCGGAAGCGGAGCGGGGGAAAGCTGAGCAGGAAGTTGGTGATGAACTGCTGGTGCTGAACTTGCAGGTTGTTGTGCTGGAGCTGCTGGCGTTGACCCTGCAGGTTGCTGTGCTGCAGCTGGCGTTGAACTTGCAGGTTCCCGTACAGCATGAACGTTGTTCCTGGCTGGGAGGTGAGAAGCTCCAAGTGGTGTGTATGGTTCAAGTTCTGGGGGGTTTCCGTAACTAATGTGTTGCTGAGAGTGACGTTCGACGTAGTCACGTGTGCGTTGAAGGTTGATGCTAGCCGGTCTGTATTGACTCTTCTCACTTCCCTCTCGACCTTCATTCTCAGCTGCTTCCTCAAGGACTTGAGCTTCTGCTATAGCTGCTGCTACCTCCTTCTCATGCTCCAGTGTTGATAACTCGGCTGCTATGCGAGCTTCTTCGATTTTCAGGTCAGCTGTTAGACGAGCCTCTTCTAATTTTTGGTGAGCTGCTAAATGGGCCTCTTCTACCCTTAATTGAGCTTCCCGTTGAACAAAGGAAGCACGTGCGCGGGCAGCTTCAGCTTTGGCGCGAGCCTTGGTTGCAGCTCTGCTAGCTGAGGAGGATTTAGACCCATGAGATGAGGCAGAATGTTGTGATGTAGCGTCACGTCCATGGTCTTGTTCCGTCTCAATGCCATCAATTTTTCCAGTGGCTTCAGCGTTATCTGCCATTGTTTATTGTTCCTTTTGCTGTAGTGCCCGCTGTGAAGAAGCTTTTTTACTATTATGTCCCCAATGTGTGTGTCTGTACACAAGTAGACAGATAGCTAACATGTCCCAGAGAAAGACGGAAGCTGGAGTAGAGTTGAGTGTACTTTAGTTTTGTCCTTTTCTCAGGAATCTTTTCACTGTAAAACTGTACAAAGATAATACAAAGGCATTGTATCAATAAACGTCAGTGTACGGTATGCATTACATGTCAATTAACACATGTATATAGTTACACATAACTTATTTGCTTATAGTGTAAATACAACCATAATGTTTAAAATATGTAACAAAATGAAATAGACTGATTCAAATCTACCAGAATCTACCATAGAGGTAACCTACCGTAGCTATAGCAACAAACCCTAGCTACATAACGTCAGCTTAGAATGGAAAATAGAAGAGCTACACTTAGCTACTTTCCTATTGACAATATCCACACAAAACGAAGTTTCTAGCACAAACATCACTGAGTAGATATAACTTAACTTACAAGCGATGCTTTCCAAGGCACAAACGTAAAAAGGGAAACAATAAAGCTGGCGCTGCAAGTCACATGCGATTGCCATAACGTGGAGTGAAAACTAAACAACTTCCTGGTCACATGACCAAACAAATCAGACTAGCCATGGCTAGAAGAGTACCTATTCAAAATAAGGGTAAATTTTTTCATCCTCAAAATAAAGCAGTGTTTCTTATAGAACGTGACACCACAGAACATGGAACAGACCTCTGTCATATCATCACACAGTACAGAAACTCACACCATGGTCCAGGTTGAAGAATAGAGAAATGAACATTTATAAATCTAAATATCAGTCATTTTGAAGACATACAGACAGATAAAGCCAAGTTGTTTTTATTTAAATTCAACTCTCTTTCTGGACATGTTCAATGTTATTCATTCACTCAGGTTGGGTTTCTAAGTACAGTAGTGTTTGACCAGGTACGCATATTACCATCAGATGAAGAGTTTCCTGCACCTGAAGGCTGTTGTTATGCAGATGACTGTTTTAAACTGACTGTACAAATGACTGTAATATAAACTATAACTAGCCTACAGCTGGTTGGCTGATAAAGAAGGTTGGGCACATGGCCAGAATTTAAAGACTTCCTGTAGGTTAGAGGATAGGTACTTTGCCACAGTCATTGTTGTTTTCAGGGGGGAAACATTAGAAATAATTCAGAAAAAAAGACTTAAAGGTGGGATAGGTAGTTTGCTTTTGGCTTTATTTGGTAAAATTGTCATAATATCCTTTCAGCTATCAGTAACAGAAGTGCTCTGAGAATAAACTTGGATCTCCGTGTTTACCGCTGCCTCTGTATTTTGGATTCAAAGAATGCACCGCGCCCGAATGTATTGACCAATCAGGGTCTCTATCTGGTCACACCTACCAGTCATGTTTGGAGGGAGGGATTACATCATGATTGACAGGAGGAAGGGGCGGGTTCTTTTGAAAAAGATGACCAATCCGAGGCCTTGTTGACATCAAACTACCTACCCCACCTTTAAGGATTTTTGGTTGAGCTCCACAAGTAATTTTTTCTGGGAAGGCGCGTCCTACTCTCCAATTCAAATAAATATGTTTGTTTGCTTGCTGTATCATTTGATTGATTTATGATTGACCGTTTGAATGATACAGCCACATCATTTGATTGATTTATGATTGATTGTTTGAATGACTGCTGTGAGGCGACAGTACTAGGCACTGCGCCACCTGTTTGAATGATTGACTGTTTTGAATGAGGCAGGGGTATCATGTGATTGATTTATGATTGACTGAATGATACGGGTGTATCATTGTGTTCTGTGTAACGTGTAGGCTGACCTTTGATGCCCTCAGTACAGGTCCTAGCTAACCAAACACACGGAAATGATATCTTATATACTGTAACACTGTACACTGACACACGCACGCACAGACACACATCTTCTGGTAGCTCCAGAATACATGTTCATGATCAGCTTCCATACGCCCACATACCCTCCAGAATAGTGGTTGTATAGATAGAAGCCTTCCTCTAATCTTTGGAGCTCTAAAAAATCTGAAGATATTCTTCTGTCTTAAGTCGCTCCATAGTTTTATGGTTTCAATATTTAGGGACTTCTCCAGACTGGTTTGTCTGGACAGCCTGGTTTCTGTGATACAGGATCAGTGAGATTCTCACCCCAACAGTTGATGTAAGTGGATAGGAACGTAGCCATAATCTTTCTTTGTTGTTGTTTTCAGGGGGTAGATTGATTAAATTATGCGTTTTGTCAGTACATGAGTTATCATATTAATGTAAAATGGTAAAATAATTAATTGAATAATTCCGTCATGCATTCTCACTTTTACATGATAGCAATTAGTCATCTAGTTCTACTATAACTGAATCATATTATCAGCCACTTCCCTAATGGCATTATAGGCTTCATGTTATGTACTGTACACTTTCAATTCCCCATCAATCTGATGATCATTATCTTCTTTTTACATAAAGACCTTTATGTGAGAGGCCTCTGACACCCCAACTCTATGTATTCTATCCCTGCGTTACCTGCTAAGTTCTCATCCACTGTGCATTTACACTACAAGCCTGAACAGCCATGTGAGCATCTACCTAGATACAGATGATGAGGCTGGAAATGACTCATCTGATTGGTCCAAGGGTCCTACACAAGAGACAAAAGAGAGAGAAAAGAAATGTTCAGTTCAGGGTATAATTCAAGTCTTCTCAGTTCTCCTCTCTGTGAAGAAATGACATCAAAATGGCTACTCAGGATATTGTTGATTTGGATGTAATTGGTTAATTGAGTTTTAAGTGGTCAGTTGATACCTGTGCTATTCCTTGTGCTGCCCTATAAAGAGATATGTCTGTCTGTTGCTGTAACACTGTCAATATGGTTGGCATGGCTGAATTTAGGAGAACTGAGTGTGACAGCCTGAAGAGCCAAACATGATGAGTAAACAACGCTCTAACTCAATACAAAGTAAAACTGAATTAAATGTTTGTCAATGTTTAAAAACAATGCTGTATTTATGTAAATGACTGTGTTCTGATTGAGAATGAACTGTTAGTGACCGACCATACAGTAATAATGAACGTACAATGTTTGACCTCTGCCTAGCAACATGTGACATGTGTTTTTCTGAAGCAGAGATTGGTTTGTTTGGTTAAGAGTCAGTTTATTATCTGAGTGCTCTGCTCTCTTTCATCTAGTTGAGAAGTTGAACGCTGGAGGAACATGTCCTTGTCAACTGTGTTTTCCATTTGCATGGCTGTGGTTCTGTCCACGCAAAAATCAGGTAGGCTACATTATCATAAACTACACACCGTGAGTCTGTATAATACAGTCTGTGTAAAGTCTATGGTATTACCAGGTATAATTAGCTTTCCATCAATGAACTAATGACAGTGATCTTATTGTTGCATATTGTTTCATATAACATTTGTATTGAATGTTTCTGAATTGTTCTTTGACATGATTATCATGAATTGTGAGGAAATAAAGTGTGTAATGAATTCAGATGAAAACTGTAATTATGCATTATTTGTTCTTCAATATTTCAGGTGGATATGAGATGAACAGGGTGTCACACTGCTTATACTCTACAGAGCAACCGCATGAGTACATAGAGTCTTATATTTATAATAAGATTGAGTATCTCAGGTTCAACAGCACTAAGGGCAGGTGGGAGGGATACACTGAGTTTGGTCTGCATAATGCTAAGAGCTTTAATGATGATCCTGCTATCCTGGCTCGTTGGCGAGCGAAGCTGGAGCATTTCTGCAAGCCCAACGCTGAGCTCCACCTCTCTGCCGTACTGGAGAAGACAGGTGAGCTGCCCTCCTCACCACAACAACATCACATCTCTCACTCACCAGATGATACGACACCTCTTTCATCTGTTCACTACAAAACCTGTAATGAAGCTTCTGTCTGGTGGATATGTTACGGTCAATGTGAGAAAACGGGGAATGTGAGCTTTTCCCGGTTATTGCGCACATCCCCGACCTCGCGGGGAATGTAGGAGGAACATGTGCGTTTCTCACATCTCCCGGGTAATGTGCACATTCCCCCACCTTGAGGGAGATGTGAGAAATTGGTTAGTATTCCTCACATCTCCCGTACGGTCGGGGATTGTGCACATTAACCGGGAAATGCTTACAATTCCCGACCTTGCGGTAAATCTAGGAAAGCGCAACCGTATGCAAAACCTCTGCGCAGCCGGTGGGAGAGGGCTAGAAGCGCTTGACATTTTGCCCATGGTTTTCTAATACATAGCATCAATTTCATTAATGGAAACATTAAATTGGGTCTAATTATACATGTGTTGAAAGTTAAGATAATTAGCCTACAAGCCGCGAGGCTACGCAACACAATAAGCAAAACAATCTCACTGTTTAACTCGTCCCACTCCTCTGTTTACTCACCCCGCACGGCAGGGACAAGAGAAACATTCACATCTTCTGTTCATTCGTCTTGAATTGAACTGTTACACCACAGAACGAAACTCACAACTAATAGGTTAGTAAAGGACATGTAGCCTACAAGTTGGTTATCATCAAAAAATGTAATCTCCATCTTTATTAATTTCTGTGTAAATCTGATCAAACCAAAAAGTGTTTCATTCGTCCCGGTCCTCCCCTACAGGTAATAACAGTCTGTGGGGACCTTGAACAGTAATAAAGCCTCTGCTGCACACAGTGTGAGTAGTATTAGGAGGATAGGCCTACACTGGTGATCAAGTTAACAAACGCAAAAGGAACATTGCAACAACAGGAAGGTGGGAACCTCCAAAGGAACCCTACACGTTAGCTAGCCGAAAGAGACGAAAAGACGATAAATCTCTCCCAGGTGTGCGCCAGTAACGATAGCCCAACTACCGTGGGGGCCTCTTATGGTGCACATCCTCCGAGGGTCACATGAGCCCTCTCCCACCACCCGGCTGCGCAGAGGTTCTGCATACGGTTGCGCTTTCCTAGATTTACCGCAAGGTCGGGAATTGTAAGCATTTCCCGGTTAATGTGCACAATCCCCGACCGTACGGGAGATGTGAGGAATACTAACCAATTTCTCACATCTCCCGCAAGGTGGGGGAATGTGCACATTACCCGGGAGATGTGAGAAACGCACATGTTCCTCCTACATTCCCCGCGAGGTCGGGGATGTGCGCAATAACCGGGAAAAGCTCACATTCCCCGTTTTCTCACATTGACCGTAACAGATATAAAGCAACATAGACCTGATGATGATTAAATGATGATGTGTTCATCTTGTGGGATGGGAGGATGATATTGTTTTTCACCATTCAGAACTGGTGGACTGCATTACTGGTCACCTCTGGGACTAAGAGAGATCTAGAAACAAACATGATGAATCTACACAGTTATATTAAAGACCAATAATAGAGTAGACATATTAAAGATCAATAATAGAGTAGACATATTAAATACCAATAATAGAGTAGACATATTAAAGACCAATAATAGAGTAGACATATTAAAGACCAATAATAGAGTAGACATATTAAAGATCAATAATAGAGTAGACATATTAAAGACCAATAATAGAGTAGACATATTAAAGACCAATAATAGAGTAGACATATAAAAGACCAATAATACAGTATATATAATAAAGACCAATAATACAGTATATATAATAAAGACCAATAATACAGTATATATAATAAAGACCAATAATAGAGTTAATTAATAGAGAACAGAACCCTGATCAATATGATATGAATGATAGTGTTATATGAACTAATGTGTTGCTGTTTTTCCTCCACTATCAGTGGAGCCCTCTGTCAAACTTCTCTCAGTGACCCCCTCTAGTGGCAGACACCCTGCCATGCTGGTGTGCAGCGCCTATGACTTCTACCCCAAAAAGATCAGAGTGACCTGGAAGAGGGATGGACAGGAAGTGACCTCAGACGTGATCTCCACTGAGGAGTCGGTCAACGGTGACTGGTACTACCAGTTCCACTCCCAACTGGAGTACACGCCCAGATCCGGGGAGAAGATCTCCTGCATGGTGGAGCACGCCAGCCTGGACAGACCCCTCGTGAAGCACTGGGGTGAGTTCACTGCTCAGCTGTTGTTAGGGTGTTGTCATGGTGTACTGGGGTGAGTTCACTGTCCAGCTGTTGTTAGGGTGTTGTCATGGTGTACTAGGGTGAGTTCACTGTTCAGCTGTTGTTAGGGTGTTGTCATGGTGTACTGGGGTGAGTTCACTGCTCAGCTGTTGTTAGGGTGTTGTCATGGTGTACTAGGGTGAGGTCACTGCTCAGCTGTTGTTAGGATGTTGTCATGGTGTACTAGGGTGAGTTCACTGCTCAGCTGTTGTTAGGGTGTTTTCATGGTGTACTAGGGTGAGTTCACTGTTCAGCTGTTGTTAGGGTGTTGTCATGGTGTGCTAGGGTGAGTTCACTGCTCAGCTGTTGTTAGGGTGTTGTCATGGTGTACTAGGGTGAGTTCACTGCTCAGCTGTTGTTAGGGTGTTGTCATGGTGTACTGGGGTGCAGGGCCGGACTGGCCATGTGGCGTACCGGGCAAATGCCCGGTGGGCCGGACCTACTTGTGGGCCGATCTAAAAAAAAAAAGAGCTAACGAACGGCCCATAGAGCAGGGACAGCGGCCCATTGGTCCATTTTCTATACTGACACTGGGCTGGCCCAATCATATGTAGGCCCCACCCCTCCCTCTGTTAGTTTCAGGTGTCATTTGCGTGGGCCGTTAGAGAGCCAGCTGGCCTGTCCCCCCGTCAACAAATCGCGCAGCAGCACCCCCCCCCCCCCCCCCCCCCGTCAAGAAATCGCAATCGCGAAGCACCCCCCCCCCCCCCGTCAACAAAACGAAACTGAAGGTGTTCCATCTCACCGCGTCGGCTCGGCTAGTGGCCTGACTGGGGCTACATTTCCCGGTAGGAAATATTCACCCAGTCCAGCCCTGGGTCCGGCCGATTGTGGTGGGCCGGTCTGGGCCAAAAATGCCAGGGCCGATTTTTTGTCCCAGTCCAGCCCTGCTGGGGTGAGTTCAGGTGAGCAGGGTACGAGTGCTGTGTTGTGGCTGGGTACCTGAATGACCCTGACTGTGACTGTGTGTGCTAGCGTATGATAGATGGTGGTCTGTCAGAAGCTACATACAGGACAGCTACAGTGTCATCACATGCTAACAGAAGGGTCATTTCTCCTTGACAGACCCGTCCCTGCCTGAGTCTGAGAGGAATAAGATCGCCATCGGGGCGTCTGGGCTGGTGCTGGGACTGGTCTTTGCACTGGCTGGACTCATCTACTACCAGAAGAAGAAATCCAATGGTGAGTCATCAGCTGTGTGTAGAGAACATGTACAGTCTTCATAGTCATCTGTGTGTAGAGAACATGTACAGTCTTCATAGTCATCTGTGTGTAGAGAACATGTACAGTCTTCATAGTCATCTGTGTGTAGAGAACATGTACAGTCTTCATAGTCATCTGTGTGTAGAGAACATGTACAGTCTTCATAGTCATCCAGTCTTCACAGTCATCTGTGTGTTATGTACGCAGCACACTGTAAAATAATCATGATGTAAGAAAGATTCACTTATACATTGAGAGATGTATTTTTCAAGAATACTGCTCCTGTGTTCAGTGGATGGTGGCAGCAATGTTGATTTATTTGTTGAAATATCACATAGTGATTGTGTCACCTGTCTCTTCACCCTCTCTGTGTTTATTTCACAGGGCGGATGCTGGTGCCTGCTAGCTAAGGTGAGACTCCTCTTGTCACAGAAAAGTTTCACCAACTACTACAACTGACTGTGCATGATGGTCATTGTAACGGTTTTCTTTTATCTTCTCAGGTTTGCAGGTCTGTTTCTTAATCCACTGCTGAACTAGACCTGATATTAGAGCTTCCTTCTAACCAGAAATCTCAGTTCAAATTAAATAACGCTAAAATGCTTGAGCGTAATACAATATCTTTGCTCCATATTAACCAATACTGTCTTAAGAAGGCCATACATATGTGTTATGAGTTTGTCTCTCTATATGCAACAAAAATATTCCCTTTAATACGCAAATAATGCACTTTCCTGTGTGTTCTGAATCAATTATGCACTGTCCTGGGTGTTATTAATCAATAATGCACTGTCCTGGGTGTTATTAATCAATAATGCATTGTCCTGGGTGTTATTAATCAATAATGCACTGTCCTGGGTGTTATTAATCAATAATGCACTGTCCTGGGTGTTATTAATCAATAATGCACTGTCCTGGGTGTTATTAATCAATAATACACTGTCCTGGGTGTTATTAATCAACTGTACCAGGGTTATAAGATCCACATATCAATAATAGTCATGTATGAGAGTTGGAGTCATTTCCCTCTGGTTTCTAGTCTAAACTGGGTGTCTGTGGAGAAACAGCATTAGCAGGACAAGTGACTGGAGGACATCCTGAGTCTGACACCAAACATCACTGACAACTTCAGACACTCTTTGTGGCAGGTTAGAGGTCTGTACAAAGGCCTGTTTACTTGGTTCCTACAGGTCTTAACCTGTCTCTGCTAGAGGATAACCAGGCCAAGGTTTATCACACTGTATCCATCCTTTGCCAACAAATATGCATTATTGTAATGTTACAGTATATTCACCTTAAGTCAATAATCTACATGAGAATCCACTGTACTTGGGAGCTTCAGGACTGCTTCAACTTCAGGACAGGTCTTCAAACCTAACATATACTCCAGTATGAGAGTCCTTGTTGCACTAATGTATTGCTTTTTTTCACCATATATTAACTAAAGATTAACATACAGTCAACTGTTGGTAAATGTATGATAATGATAATCTAATGTTGGCATTCAGAGGGGAGTAAACTACTGTTCAGGAGAATAACTCAGTTGTATTCTTTGTTTTCATTTGTTTGTGAGATACAGCAGTGTTATCAGCTAAAGCTTGCCTTGTGTCTAATGTTAGAGCCAGTCAACTATTACAGTACGCAGAGCTCTGTTTAGATGAACTATTACACTTCAGTTGGTGTCTGTTTATATTAACTAGGCTATTACAGTACGGTTGGTGTCTGTTTAAATTAACAAGGCTATTACAGTACGGTTGTAGTCTGTTTAAATGAACTAGGCTATTACAGTACGGTTGTAGTCTGTTTAAATGAACTAGGCTATTACAGTACGGTTGGTGTCTGTTTAAACGTGGTGGTGGTTTCAGGTTCTGTTATTGGACTATAACATTAGCTTAATGATTGATACAAAATGTCTTTCTCTTATAAATCTTTTACCTCTTGCTTAGCGTGTGCACAATCTACTGTAGGAGCTAACAGAAGAACATCTTACCTGTTTGATGTAGAATGTGACTAATAAAGAACATGTCACTACTCGTTGTGTCTTGTCACTACAAGAGGACTTTGTGATAACATTGTGCCACTTTTGACCTCAATATTACTATTAGTAGTGTGATGCCCGCAAAAGTTTGGACCACATGTCAGGACCAAAATTAATTTACTACCTGATATAAGAAACATATTCATAGAAATGTCTGCACTGTAAGTCAAGTCACAATTATGTTTGGTTTCTGTGATTTATTGCGCAAGACAAGCCAATTAAGCTAATTAGCAAAGCTAATTTCTTACAGTGTATATGTTACGTTCCACTTTAGTTAGGCCTACAGTCCAATATGTTTGTCCGTTTCGTGCTTTTGTTCTCTCTTTCTTGCTCTCCTTGAGTTCTAGGCTCCTGTTCCCCATTGGTCGTCTGTCCTGTCCGTCATCGTTAGCTGTGCTGGCAATCATCCCTGTTCCACGTGCCGCCAGCTAATCGTCTCGTCCTGTCAGCCAATCATCTCATTGTGTCACTTTACTGTTGTCCAATCAGGGTGTTCTGCTGTTTATTTAAACCTTTGTCTCCCCTGTATGTTTAGGTAGTGGCATTTGATTTTTGTTAGGTAGGCTGTCTGTTCTGTTTTGTACTCCTAGATTCATGTTATTACCTCACGTTCTGTTCTGTCTTTGTAGCCCCTTTTTGTTATGTGTTTCTGTCTGTCCTGTTGTTCCGGTCCCCCCATAGTTAGTTCCAGGGGAGGGTTAGGGAGGTAGGCTAGCGGCCCATGGGTTTACATTCTCACACGTAGGTAACTCGATGTCTAAATACACCAGGTAAGCTTCTTTGGTCAGGTGCTACCTTTTGTATTTTAGTGGGCTTAGTCTAGGAGGGATAGTTTAGGGATGGATAGTGAGGACGATGGTTTGTACATCTAGGTAAGTAAGTGATTAGGGTAGTGTTCAAGGGATTAGAATAGGAACGGGTTTAGGTACTTTGTTATTTTGGCACCTGTACCGCCCCTCCCCTTAGCTTGTCCTGAGGAGAGCTTGTCCTCATGTTTTCATTGTTTAATGTTGTCTCGTTACCCGTCTCTTACAGTATCACCTTTTTGTACCACAATAAACCTTACAAGGTTATTGTTACTTGGTCGTCCGTCTACCTTTTTGGATATTAGTTGTGTTGTTTGTTTTTGCCACTGCTTCCATAGTCTCTGCCTTACATTACCCATACTTGGCCACACGCAGGCACTGCTTGTTGCGTTTGCCCCTCTCCCTCTACACCCCTAAACATAACAGCCTGAGAGGAGACGTAACAGTATAGTTTTCGAAAACTGAGGTAATCCACACAGCCGCCAGAAGGCGTGTTCATAGGCGGAACATATATTCCCTAACCTGCTATTTCCCCCGTGTCCTTTTAGTATTACTCATGCACACTTCCGGCTTAAACTAGCAACTCATTGATCTGGAGCAGGAAGTATAATTGTTATTGATAAATGCTCTATGTGTTATTTAGACAATTATGGTTGTAAGCCAGCGCACATAGACAAGAGGCAGTGGTTTTTTGTGCATGGATGTAATCCAGCGCACCTTGAATAGCGTTTGTCCGGTTATCACTCCCTCCCTCCCTCCGATCAATGTTGACCTGCATTTCTCTGTTGTCACCACAAGAGGCAGTAGTCCCAGCACACCAAAATAAAGAAGGACACCAAAATCAACCCGCCGATCTCCACTGCACAAGTAGAGTATTGGTGAGAGCATAGGACTCCCACCCAGGAGACGAGGGTTCAAGGCCCCAGTGGGGATGACTTTATGGGACTATACCCCAAACCTCCACATGTTCATCCTTTCACTCCAACCTTTACCCCTTGCCTTATAGGTCAGATCCTGTCCCAACCCCAACCCTTATTCTAACCCCAACCCACACTAGGGACTGGAAGGACACCAAAACCAACCTGCCGATCTCCGTAGAGTAGTGGTCAGAGCATTGGACTCCCAACCAGGAGACCAGGGTTCAAGGCCCCAGTGGGGATGACTTTATGGGACTATACCCCAAACCTCCACATGTTCATCCTTTCACTCCAATATTTTTATCCCTTACCTTGTCCAGAAACAGAAGTTGAACCAATTGCAGACATATAGCTAACGTTACAGGAATAATCAGTGTGATTAGCATTGGAAGCATTGGAACTGATGTGTCCAGGCGACAAGACCTATCTTAAAGGTACGCGATGTCGTTTTTGACCACTAGTATGCGCTCTAGAGCAAATTTGAGAAGGTGGTCCCCGAAAATTGCGTATACGTCATTTCTCGCACGCGCACGAGGACGCACGAGCAAGCGCACAAACACGCGCCGAGCACATAATAGTGACGTTATACCCCCATATTCCAGCAGTTCGTTGCTGATTGGCTCAATTCAGGGCGGGGTATTTTATAAAGAACTTCGAGAGACAACCAAGTTAGCTATCTAGCTACAGTATACACAGGGTTGGGAAGGTTACTTTTAAAAAGTAATCCCTTACAGTTACAAGTTACAGTACTTGTGAAAAATTGTAGTCAGTAACGTAATCCGATTACCACAATTTAAAAGTAAAGTAAGGGATTACTTTCAGTTACTTTTGGATTACTTTAAATAAAATGTACTGTGTATTTCACCAGATATAAAATGTACTGTGTATTTCACCAGAAATCCTACATTATTTATTCTTTTTCTGTGTTCTAGAGCTGACAACATAGAACAGCAGTTGCCCAGCGCCTGCCCAGTTAGAGCAAGTGTTAATGCCAAGAGGTTAGGGTGCGTGTCATCTTGCCTTGGCTAGTTAATTGCAGTCTGCAAAACACGATACTCGTTGCTAATGTAGCTAACGTTAGGTGTAAACGTCGGAGCCAGCTCTAAACTCCAGCTCTAATGCATTCTGCAGCTGTGATTGGCGCTATTCAGCTATAGGCTACAGCTTGCCAGTGGACACACAGCCTTATATATTATGGATAAAGCACCCACTGACCAGTTTTCCCAGGCAGTTAGTTATAGCTCTTGAATAATGGTGCATTCGTTTATAACTGGGAGGTGGCAAATTGCGACTTGCTACTAGGAATTATTAAATAAAACACCGCATGAACTCGCACTTCCTCGTCGCAAATTCGGATATGTTTCTCAGCCCCCAGTTGCTCGAATGCACTAGATATAACTAGGTAACTGTGATATAATGGTATATAGATATAACTAGGTAACTGATATAATGGTATATAGATATAACTAGGTAACTGTGATATAATGGTATATAGCTCGAATGCACACAGGTCGGAGGTAGGTATTTTGCTACTTGCGACTTGCCACCTCCGACCACAAACGAACGCACCATAACACCGACAGGCACTATTGAGTGAAAATAATCTGAATGGGCGCTTGGGTCTGGTTTTCTGGTTGAACATTAGTGCTATACTGTAGAAGCCTACTGCTAGCTAATTTAGCTGTCAGTGGAAGTAATGTTAACGTTAGCTACCCTAACGTTTGACATTAGCTAACGTTAACTTACCGGCAAATGTTTTTTCAGGTTGGACATTGAGTCCTTGGCCGTCGAGGCATGTGGCTGGGAGGCATAGTTTACACTGTGCTGTAATATTGTTGTGGTTCTGTGACAGGTAAATAAATAAAAAATGCTGGTATTTCCAGGATTTGAATGCACATTGCGGTATTTCTGCCATGATGCCCGTGCTGCTCGCTGTCTGTCTGGCAGCTGTGGTCCAACGAGCACATCAGTGGGAATCTTGTTGGCGCGCTGCGCGCAATTGGTATTATACTAGCCTACTTCTTTTTTTTTTTTTATAAGCTATTTTGTAAAACTGATGAGGAGGCGAGGGGTGATTGTAATCACGCCTGTAATCCCCATTACTATGCAAATGTAACTGTAATCTAGATTTCATATTTTAAATTGTACTGTAACGGATTACAGTTACTGTTTTTTTGTAATCTGATTACGTAACGGCGTTACATGTAATCCGTTACTCCCCAACCCTGGTGGTGAATGTGTTGATAGAACGGTGGAGAGGTGTGAGAAGGTGGTGAATGTGTTGATAGAACGGTGGAGAGGTGTGAGAAGGTGGTGAATGTGTTGATAGAACGGTGGAGAGGTGTGAGAAGGTGGTGAATGTGTGGATAGAACGGTGGAGAGGTGTGAGAAGGTGGTGAATGTGTTGATAGAACGGTGGAGAGGTGTGAGAAGGTGGTGAATGTGTTGATAGAACGGTGGAGAGGTGTGAGAAGGTGGTGAATGTGTTGATAGAACGGTGGAGAGGTGTGAGAAGGTGGTGAATGTGTTGATAGAACGGTGGAGAGGTGTGAGAAGGTGGTGAATGTGTTGATAGAACGGTGGCTCTGTGGGGGGTGGGGCTCTGTACTGGGTGGAGAGGGTGGGGGGTAGGGTAGGGCTCTGTACTGGGTGGAGAGGGTGGGGGGTAGGGTAGGGCTCTGTACTGGGTGGAGAGGGTGGGGGGTAGGGTAGGGCTCTGTACTGGGTGGAGAGGGTGGGGGGTAGGGTAGGGGGGTTATTAATAACCTAACTACACATTTCCATTTCCAGAGCATCGCCATCTAGTGTCTCAAGCATGCAGTACCCAAGTGTTTCCTTCTTTGTTTTTTGAACATATATTTATGTGTCATGGTTATCATTTCTGTTGGTAGTAGGTTCCATGGGTTGTTGCAGATCAGAACAGTACGCTGGTGCAGTAAGTCACTATCATGCTAACGTATACCCACTGTCTCTGTTCAGTTTGAGGACAGCGAAGACGACTTTGACAGGTTCGACACGGACGACGAGCTGTCGTACCGGCGCGACTCGGTCTACAGCTGCGTCCCGCTGCCCTACTTCCACAGCTTCCTCCACATCAAAGGTGACGACATCCTCTTCATGGATTCGCTGGTTGAACACGATGAGTTTTTCACTTACATACACCGTAATCTACAGATCACACATGAGCTACGAATCACAGTTGACTGGGATATTATCAAAGTTACATACAGTTGCGAATTGGATTCTCAGTGCTGTCTAGAGATGGAACGGCATGAAAATTTCACATCACGATTATGGAGACCAAAATTATCATGGTTATCAGTATTATTGTGGTATTGTTAAAATGTGCTGAAAATGTTCAAAAACGACTGCTAGACACTGAAATCATTTTCATATTGAAAACCACAAATAAAATTAGCAGCACCAAGCAATTGTTGTTTGCTTAAGCATTAAAAATAATGTGTCTTGGAGAGTTGCTAACTTTGGTTGATGCTGGAGAGCATTTACAGTGAGTTTTTCAAAGCAAAAAAATCAAGCACGGTTTTAGTGATCATTTTATCACTAAAATGTAATTAAATTTTATCACAGTTGATCATTATACCCATTGTACCGGAACTGTTATTTCAAATCTGACTGAAAGATCATTTTTAGGGTTTAGGGGGTATCCACTAGATGGCACTGCAGTCATTAACTAGAAAATTGCATTTCCTGCAGAAAATGCGTGTGAATGCTGAGCAGCTGAATGGAATAGCACAAGCATTGCTGAAAATGCATGAATGTGAAAAATCTGAAATGTCAAATGCATCACACCTGAATAGATGAAAATCCTGGAAGCTGAAAAGCCTGGAAGCTGAAATGTGAAACTGGCAGAATTGGAAGCTGAACTGCATTGCCTAAAGAAGCTAAAAACTGAAATACATTGCTACAAAAGGTGGAAGATAAACTGTAATACTGTCAAAGCTGAAACATGGACTAAATGATGGAATGTATTGCTAAAAGCTTGTAAGATGGAGAACCTGGAAGCTTAGCTGAAATGTGAAACTGGCAGAATTGGAACTGCATTACCTAAAGAAGCTAAGAACTTAAATACTTTTAAACTTTTCAACCTGAGTAGTTTAAGCCTTTAGTCTTCAGCTTGAAAGATGAGCAATAGAGTAATACTGTCAAAGCTGAAAGATGGAATAAATGATGGAACGGAGAGCTTAAAAGCTTGGAAGCCTGTCGGGACAGTACAGTGACCTCTGGGCAATCTCTATGCACCAAACGGTGAAGACCGTGTGTCTCTAGCCCACATGGGCTGAGTTCTGTGGTCCATGGCGTGGATAGTGGCATGATGGAAAGACTGCCCCCTTGGGTCAGAGCTGGTCAGGGGCAGTGCATTGACCTACGGGCAATCTCTTTGCACCCACTGGTGAAGAGCGTGTGTCTCTAGCTCACTCGGGCTGAGTTGTGGGGTCTGTGGCGTGGATAGTGGCGTGGGGGCAAGACTTCGCCTCCTTGGGTCACAACCGATCGGGGACAGTACAGTGATCTCTTGGCAATCTCCATGCACCCACCCATGAAGACCATGTGTCTCTAGCCCACTCAAGGGCTGAGTTGTGGTGTCCGTGGCGTGTTTAGTGGCGTGGTAGCGAGACTCTGCCCCCTTGGGTCAGAGCCGGTCGTGGACAGTGAAGGCCCCGTCGGGCTACTCACCTGCCTTCACCAGTGAAGACTGTGTGTCTCTAGCCACCTCAGAGGCTGTGTTGTGAGGTCTGTGGTGTGGTAGTGGCGTGGGGTCAGAGCCGGTCGAGGACAGTGTACTGCTCTCCTGGCCACCCACATGCTCCAGGCCACCCACATGCTCCTGGCCACCCACATGCTCCAGGCCACCCACATGCACGCAACTGAGAAAGCTGTTTCTTTAGCCAACTCAGGGGCTGAGATGTGGGGACTGTGGCGTGGATAATGGCGTGATGGCGAGACTCCGTCTCCAGAGCCAGTCAGGAGGAGGTCAGTGATTGCCAGGCACCCCTCATTGGAGACCGTGTGTCTATAGCCCACTCCGGGGCCAAGCAGTAGCTGTGGAGGTTTAGTATGGAAGTTGAAGTTAGAAGCAGTTGCAGTGAGAAGTAGTATGTGTTTGTTAAAAGAACAGCTAGTACTACACTGAAAATTGATTTAACCACTCGTCATAACTAATAGTTTTATTGAGTTCAATAGCTGAAAGAGGAGAAAAGGTATTAATATGAGTTTACAGCCTGAAAAAGAGTGTCATTCTAAATATTTCTTTGAATATAAGGAAGGAAGGAAGGAAGGAAAGAAGGAAGGAAGGAAGGAAGGAATGAAGGAAGGAAGGAAGGAATATGAATGCTACCACAGTAGTCATAAAAGGGTGCCTGTACAGAGAGCGTGCGTGTCCCCAAATTCAAATCCCAACTGACACTGTGAGCATCCTCTCATTCACTTCAATGGAAAGGCATGCTGGCTTCAGACAGCTCTCTCTCAAAAAGTATAAAGGTCACAGCCTAGATATTGACACCGTAGGAATCCGGAGAAAATGCTGAACATTTTAGGCTATGATATGTCCGTGTAGCTTAAAAACTGTAGGCATGGCGACGAGTTAGAAAAAGGGTAAAAATGCAAAATTAGCAGCTCAAAAGTTAGTGTGGGCCCATACGTTTCAATGGAGAGTGCAGTTGCCGAACAAATCATCATACAGCGAAAACTATAAGTCACACAGCTTAGATACTTACATTGTACGAATCAGCACAGTTGTGTGAACATTTTGACATAAAATATGTGTGTGAGCTGTTAAAACTGTAGGCATAGCGACAAATTAGAAAAAGGGTAAAGATACAAAATGAACAGCTCAAAAGTTAGAGTGCGTTGCCATACGTTTCAATGAGGAACACAGTTGCCGAACAAATCGTCATAGAGCGAAAACTGTAAGTCACACAACTTAGATACTTACATTGTACGAATCAGCACAGTTGTGTGCACATATTGATATATAATATGTGTGTGAACGTCCAAAACTGTAGGAGTACCATCAGTTTACAAAATGTGTGAATATTTTCAAAGCAACTGCTGCCACCACTCTAAAAACATAATGATACTGAACATTTCACCAGCTTCTGCAAGCCAGCCCACCTAACTATAAAGAACTGGATAACAATAGTGTGAATGTTTACAGCATTCACACTAACAAGGCCAAGACCATGAGTAGTGACAGTCCCCCAGCAGGTAGAGGCCCTGTCTCAATACTCTCAGGACCAGGTAGAGGCCCTGTCTCAATACTCTCAGGACCAGGTAGAGGCCCTGTCTCAATACTCTCAGGACCAGGTAGAGGCCCTGTCTCAATACTCTCAGGACCAGGTAGAGGCCCTGTCTCAATACTCTCAGGACCAGGTAGAGGCCCTGTCTCAATACTCTCAGGACCAGGTAGAGGCCCTGTCTCAATACTCTCAGGACCAGGTAGAGGCCCGGTCTCAATACTCTCAGGACCAGGTAGAGGCCCTGTCTCAATACTCTCAGGACCAGGTAGAGGCCCTGTCTCAATACTCTCAGGACCAGGTAGAGGCCCTGTCTCAATACTCTCAGGACCAGGTAGAGGCCCTGTCTCAATACTCTCAGGACACACTTTCCCCCTCTTCCTAGTAGAAATCACTGACCTGTGAAGTATAGCAATCATGTCAGAGATGACCTGGAGGGCAGAGGAAGGGAGCAGGGGAGTTGGAAAGGGTTCAGAGTGGGTTTGGCTGGGTACCCCCCCACCATGCCCCCCGCCCCCCCACGCCTGGCTGCTCCCCGTCTCATGAGGGGCTCAGAGGAGCAGATGGAGGTGTGGAGCGTGACCTTCCTCTTCACCCTGGCTCCCCTCCATGACACTCTGTCTCTCCTTTATTCTGAGTCAGGAAAGGATCCATCTCCTCATGGTCTCTCTCTCTCTCTCTCTCTCCCTCTCTCCCCCCCCCCCCCCCCCCCCCACCCGGCGGTCTGATGAACACGTGGCGCCGGCGTTGGAGCGTGCTGAAGGACGAGACGTTCCTGTGGTTCCGGGCCAAGCAGGAGGCGCTGAAGCAGGGCTGGCTCAACAAGAAGGGCGGCGGCTCGTCCACGCTGTCCCGACGCAACTGGAAGCGCCGCTGGTTCGTCCTGCGCCAGAGCAAGCTCATGTACTTCGAGAACGACGGCGAGGACAAGATGAAGGGCATGCTGGATATGCACGCCGCCAAGTAAGCCTCCCCTCTCCCTAGTGCCTCTCCCCCCGAACTTCTAACCAGGTCCAGTAGATGCCCCCCTGTCACCCGCAGACCACCCTGAGTCCGATAGATACCCCCGTGTCTGCTGTGGATGTCCAGTACAGCCACTAACCCTGTCATCCTCCCTAGTGTCTCTCCCTCTTATACTCTTAACACACACACACATACACGCACACATACACCAGTCCACTTCCGGCTTTAGGCCTGGACCTGGGCCCAGTCCCCCTTCCCCTCACCCTAACCCGGGTCCGTATCCTTTTCCTAACCCCACCCTACCCCCGACCCCTGCCTCTACCTGGACCCAGGCACACTCACACTCACACACACACAGACACACACCAGTCCTGGGCTCAGATCCCCTCCCCCTCACCCTAACCCGGGTCCGTATCCTTTTCCTGAGTCTGGGGGTTGAAGTTTGAGTGGCGCCTGATTCTTCTGTGTTGCAGGGAGATTGTGGACACCACGGGGAAGGAGAATGGAATCGACATCGTGATGCGGGAGCGGACCTACCACCTGATCGCAGAGTCTGCCGAGGACGCCAGGTACGTCTCCATGACAGCACAGGGACAATACGTCCCATTCGTCATGGACAGACACTATGCATTATGTTGCCTTTGTTCGTTTCACCATTTTTGTGTGTGTGTGTCTGGCGTGTGCACACATGCGTATGTGATTGGTGAGCCGATCGCGATAATGGCCGCCGATTGGCTGACGCCCTCTCCCTGTCTCTCTGTGATTGGCTGACGCCCTCTCCCTGTCTCTCTGTGATTGGCTGACACCCTCTCCCTCTCTCTCTGATTGGCTGCAGCCAGTGGTTCAGCGTGCTGAGTCAGGTGCACGGTTCCACGGAGCAGGAGATCAGGGAGATGCATGACGAGCAGGCCAACCCCCAGAATGCCGTGGTGAGTCCTGCACCTACAGGGTTTAATACTGTTATGGGCGGTTTCAGAAAGCGTGTAGAGTGGGAAGGGAATGGTTTTGTACTGTTGGGGGAGGGGGTGGTTGTGTGTGTGTGTGTGTGTGTGTGTGTGTGTGTCTGTGTGTGCATTCATGTTTATAGTCTCTCTTATAAAGGTTTATCTCTCCCCCATCTCTCTCTCTCTCTCCCTCTCTCCCTCTCTCTCTCTCTCTCTCTCTCTCTCTCTTTCCTCTCTCTCTCTCTCTCTCTCCCTCTCTCCCTCTCTCCCTCCCTCTCTCTCTCTCTTTCTCTCTCTCTCTTTCCTCTCTCTCTCTCTCTCTCTCTCTCTCTCAGGGAACCTTGGATGTAGGGATGATAGACTCGGTCTGTGCCTCAGACAACCCTGAGAGGTAAGAGTCATCACACTGCAGTAACCATGAGTACATCAGCTACCATCACACTGCAGTAACCATGAGTACATCAGCTACCATCACACTGCAGTAACCATGAGTACATCAGCTACCATCACACTGCAGTAACCATGAGTACATCAGCTAGCATCACACTGCAGTAACCATGAGTACATCAGCTACCATCACACTGCAGTAACCATGAGTACATCAGCTACCATCACACTGCAGTAACCATGAGTACATCAGCTACCATCACACTCCAGTAACCATGAGTTCATCAGCTACCATCACACTACAGTAACCATGAGTACATCAGCTACCATCACACTACAGTAACCATGAGTACATCAGCTACCATCACACTGCAGTAACCATCAGTGCATCAGCTACCATCAGCAATACCTCAATAAGGATGTCCAGTACATAGATGACTGATGAAATACCTCGCTTTCACCAGAGAGCGCCAGAGGGACGTACATGTTTTTCCTTTGTTGTTGTTGTTGTTTTTGTTGTTGTTGTTGTTGTTATTGCTGTTGTTGTTGCTGCTGTTGTCGTTGTTGTCGTTGTTGCTGTTGTTGTTGTTATTGCTGTTGTTGCTGCTGCTGTTGTTGTTGTTGTCGCTGTTGTTGTCGTTGTTGTGATCAAATCTAACGTTTTGTGTCCCCGCCCCCCAGGCCCAATTCGTTCGTGATGATCACGGCTAACAGGGTGCTCCACTGCAACGCCGACACGCCGGAGGAGATGCACCACTGGATCACCCTGCTGCAGCGCTGCAAGGGGGACGCACGCGTCCAGGGACAGGAGTTCATCGTCCGGGGTCAGGACACACACACACAAACACGCAGGCACGCACACACACACACACATGTAAAATTAGGGTTAAGCCTACAGCGGATCAATGGTCAGGGTTAGATAACGTGACTTTATTAACAGTGTGTTCTTGTGGGCGACGTTAGTATCGGTGTTTCTTGCGGCCTGTTTGTGCTCGACCTCACTCTCCCTGGGTCTGTCGCCCCTCTCTCTCTCAGGCTGGCTCCACAAGGAGATGAAGAACAGCAGCCGCGCCTCCCTGAAGCTGAAGAAACGCTGGTTCCTGCTTACCCACAATTCCCTGGACTACTACAAGAGCTCAGAGCGCAACGCGCTGAAGCTGGGCACCCTGGTGATCAACAGCCTGTGCTCCGTGGTGCAGCCGGACGAGAAGGTCTTCAAAGAGACGGGTCAGAATGTGCTACGTGCTAACATGCTAACATGCTACAGGGTTTCTACGCAACGACACGCTGTTAGCATTCTGCGGCGTTTTACGACACGCCTCTCATGTTATTGTGTGTCACGCAATTAGCATGCTAGTCACACAACGTTGTGTTATTTTCATGTAACAATATGCTA